>NC_090803.1:52572097-52719809 GCF_036512215.1 Solanum lycopersicum | reverse complement strand
TTTGGAGGGTCAAACGAGCCCCGAAGCGATCATACGCCTTATTTCGACGATTTTCGTGTGCTATAGCACACCATTTTTTGGGTGATCCGGATTCCGACGTCAAAAATGCCAAATTTTTTCGTGGACGTCCGCTAAGACCGTGTCTATGCATACGGTTGGCCATCACGGATTGTCCGGCCCATTTGGAGGGTCAAACGAGCCCCGAAGCGAGCATACGCCTCATTTCGACGATTTTCGTGTGCTATAGCACACCATTTTTTGGGTGATCCGGATTCCGACGTCAAAAATTGCCAAATTTTTTCGTGGACGTCCGTCAAGACCTTGTCTATGCATACGGTTGGCCATCACGGATTGTCCGGCCCATTTGGAGGGTCAAACGAGCCCCGAAGCGAGCATACGCCTCATTTCGACGATTTTCGTGTGCTATAGCACACCATTTTTTGGGTGATCCGGATTCCGACGTCAAAAATGCCAAATTTTTTCGTGGACGTCCGTCAAGACCTTTTCTATGCATACGGTTGGCCATCACGGATTGTCCGGCCCATTTGGAGGGTCAAACGAGCCCCGAAGCGAGCATACGCCTCATTTCGACGATTTTCGTGTGCTATAGCACACCATTTTTTGGGTGATCCGGATTCCGACGTCAAAAATGCCAAATTTTTTCGTGGACGTCCGTCAAGACCTTGTCTATGCATACGGTTGGCCATCACGGATTGTCCGGCCCATTTGGAGGGTCAAACGAGCCCCGAAGCGAGCATACGCCTCATTTCGACGATTTTCGTGTGCTATAGCACACCATTTTTTGGGTGATCCGGATTCCGACGTCAAAAATGCCAAATTTTTTCGTGGACGTCCGTCAAGACCTTGTCTATGCATACGGTTTGCCATCACGGATTGTCCGCCCCATTTGGAGGGTCAAACGAGCCCCGAAGCGAGCATACGCCTCATTTCGACGATTTTCGTGTGCTATAACACACCATTTTTTGGGTGATCCGGATTCCGACGTCAAAAATGCCAAATTTTTTCGTGGATGTCCGTCAAGACCTTGTCTATGCATACGGTTGGCCATCACGGATTGTCCGGCCCATTTGGAGGGTCAAACGAGCCCCGAAGCGAGCATACGCCTCATTTCGACGATTTTCGTGTGCTATAGCACACCATTTTTTGGGTGATCCGGATTCCGACGTCAAAAATGCCAAATTTTTTCGTGGACGTCCGTCAAGACCTTGTCTATGCATACGGTTGGCCATCACGGATATTCCGGCCCATTTGGAGGGTCAAACGAGCCCCGAAGAGAGCATACGCCTCATTTCGACGATTTTCGTGTGCTATAGCACACCATTTTTTGGGTGATCCGGATTCCGACGTCAAAAATTCCAAATTTTTTCGTGGACGTCCGTCAAGACCTTGTCTATGCATACGGTTGGCCATCACGGATTGTCCGGCCCATTTGGAGGGTCAAACGAGCCCCGAAGCGAGCATACGCCTCATTTCGACGATTTTCGTGTGCTATAGCACACCATTTTTTGGGGTGATCCGGATTCCGACGTCAAAAATGCCAAATTTTTTCGTGGACGTCCGTCAAGACCTTGTCTATGCATACGGTTGGCCATCACGGATTGTCCGGCCCATTTGGAGGGTCAAACGAGCCCCGAAGCGAGCATACGCCTCATTTCGACGATTTTTCGTGTGCTATAGCACACCATTTTTTGGGTGATCGGGATTCCGACGTCAAAAATGCCAATTTTTTTCGTGGACGTCCGTCAAGACCTTGTCTATGCATACGGTTGGCCATCACGGATTGTCCGGCCCATTTGGAGGGTCAAACGAGCCCCGAAGCGAGCATAACGCCTCATTTCGACGATTTTCGTGTGCTATAGCACACCATTTTTTTGGTGATCCGGATTCCGACGTCAAAAATGCAAAATTTTTTCGTGGACGTCCGTCAAGACCTTGTCTATGCATACGGTTGGCCATCACGGATTGTCCGGCCCATTTGGAGGGTCAAACGAGCCCCGAAGCGAGCATACGCCTCATTTCGACGATTTTCGTGTGCTATAGCACACCATTTTTTGGGTGATCCGGATTCCGACGTCAAAAATGCCAAATTTTTCCGTGGACGTCCGTCAAGACCTTGTCTATGCATACGGTTGGCCATCACTGATTGTCTGGCCCATTTGGAGGGTCAAACGAGCCCCGAAGCGAGCATACGCCTCATTTCGACGATTTTCGTGTGCTATAGCACACCATTTTTCGGGTGATCCGGATTCCGACGTCAAAAATGCCAAATTTTTTCGTGGACGTCCGTCAAGACCTTGTCTATGCATACGGTTGGCCATCACGGATTGTCCGGCCCATTTGGAGGGTCAAACGAGCCCCGAAGCGAGCATACGCCTCATTTCGACGATTTTCGTGTGCTAGCACACCATTTTTTGGGTGATCCGGATTCCGACGTCAAAAATGCCAAATTTTTTCGTGGACGTCCGTCAAGACCTTGTCTATGCATACGGTTGGCCATCACGGATTGTCCGGCCCATTTGGAGGGTCAAACGAGCCCCGAAGCGAGCATACGCCTCATTTCGACGATTTTCGTGTGCTATAGCACACCATTTTTTGGGTGATCGGGATTCCGACGTCAAAAATGCCAATTTTTTTCGTGGACGTCCGTCAAGACCTTTTCTATGCATACGGTTGGCCATCACGGATTGTCCGGCCCATTTGGAGGGTCAAACGAGCCCCGAAGCGAGCATACGCCTCATTTCGACGATTTTCGTGTGCTATAGCACACCATTTTTTTGGTGATCCGGATTCCGACGTCAAAAATGCCAAATTTTTTCGTGGACGTCTGTCAAGACCTTGTCTATGCATACGGTTGGCCATCACGGATTGTCCGGCCCATTTGGAGGGTCAAACGAGCCCCGAAGCGAGCATACGCCTCATTTCGACGATTTTCGTGTGCTATAGCACACCATTTTTTGGGTGATCCGGATTCCGACGTCAAAAATGCCAAATTTTTTCGTGGACGTCCGTCAAGACCTTGTCTATGAATACGGTCGGCCATCACGGATTGTCCGGCCCATTTGGAGGGTCAAACGAGCCCCGAAGCGAGCATACGCCTCATTTCGACGATTTTCGTGTGCTATAGCACACCATTTTTTGGATGATCCGGATTCCGACGTCAAAAATGCTAAATTTTTTCGTGGTCGTCCGTCAAGACCTCCTCTATGCATACGGTTGGCCATCACGGATTGTCCGGCCCATTTGGAGGGTCAAACGAGCCCCGAAGTGAGCATACGCCTCATTTCGACGATTTTCGTGTGCTATAGCACACCATTTTTTGGGTGATCCGGATTCCGACGTCAAAAATGCCAAATTTTTTCGTGGACGTCCGTCAAGACCTTGTCTATGCATACGGTCGGCCATCACGGATTGTCCGGCCCATTTGGAGGGTCAAACGAGCCCCGAAGCGAGCATACGCCTCATTTCGACGGTTTTCGTGTGCTATAGCACACCATTTTTTGGGTGGTCCGGATTCCGACGTCAAAAATGCCAAATTTTTTCGTGAACGTCCGTCAAGACCTTGTCTATGCATACGGTTGGCCATCACGGATTGTCCGGCCCATTTGGAGGGTCAAACGAGCCCCGAAGCGAGCATACGCCTCATTTCGACGATTTTCGTGTGCTATAGCACACCATTTTTTGGGTGATCCGGATTCCGACGTCAAAAATGCCAAATTTTTTCGTGGACGTCCGTCAAGACCTTGTCTATGCATACGGTCGGCCATCACAGATTGTCCGGCCCATTTGGAGGGTCAAACGAGCCCTGAAGCGAGCATACGCCTCATTTCGACGGTTTTCGTGTGCTATAGCACACCATTTTTTGGGTGGTCCGGATTCCGACGTCAAAAATGCCAAATTTTTTCGTGAACGTCCGTCAAGACCTTGTCTATGCATACGGTTGGCCATCACGGATTGTCCGGCCCATTTGGAGGGTCAAACGAGCCCCGAAGCGAGCATACGCCTCATTTCGACGATTTTCGTGTGCTATAGCACACCATTTTTTGGGTGATCCGGATTCCGACGTCAAAAATGCCAAATTTTTTTGTGGACGTCCGTCAAGACCTTGTCTATGCATACGGTTGGCCATCACGGATTGTCCGGCCCATTTGGAGGGTCAAACGAGCTCCGAAGCGAGCATACGCCTCATTTCGACGATTTTCGTGTGCTATAGCACACCATTTTTTGGGTGATCCGGATTCCGACATCAAAAATGCCAAATTTTTTCGTGGACGTCCGTCAAGACCTTGTCTATGCATACGGTTGGCCATCACGGATTGTCCGGCCCATTTGGAGGGTTAAACGAGCCCCGAAGCGAGCATACGCCTCATTTCGACGATTTTCGTGTGCTATAGCACACCATTTTTTGGGTGATCCGGATTCCGACGTCAAAAATGCCAAATTTTTTCGTGGACGTCCGTCAAGACCTTGTCTATGCATACGGTTGGCCATCACGGATTGTCCGGCCCATTTGGAGGGTCAAACGAGCCGCGAAGCGAGCATACGCCTCATTTCGACGATTTTCGTGTGCTATAGCAAACCATTTTTTGGGTGATCCGGATTCCGACGTAAAAAATGCCAAATTTTTTCGTGGACGTCCGTCAAGACCTTGTCTATGCATACGGTTGGCCATCACGGATTGTCCGGCCCATTTGGAGGGTCAAACGAGCCCCGAAGCGAGCGTACGCCTCATTTCGACGATTTTCGTGTGCTATAGCACACCATTTTTTGGGTGATCCGGATTCCGACGTCAAAAATGCCAAATTTTTTCGTGGACGTCCGTCAAGACCTTGTCTATGCATACGGTTGGCCATCACGGATTGTCCGTCCCATTTGGAGGGTCAAACGAGCCCCGAAGCGAGCATACGCCTCATTTCGACGATTTTCGTGTGCTATAGCACACCATTTTTTGGGTGATCCGGATTCCGACGTCAAAAATGCCAAATTTTTTCGTGGACGTCCGTCAAGACCTTGTCTATGCATACGGTTGTCCATCACGGATTGTCCGGCCCATTTGGAGGGTCAAACGAGCCCCGAAGCGAGCATACGCCTCATTTCGACGATTTTCGTGTGCTATAGCACACCATTTTTTGGGTGATCCGGATTCCGACGTCAAAAATGCCAAATTTTTTCGTGGACGTCCGTCAAGACCTTGTCTATGCATACGGTTGGCCATCACGGATTGTCCGGCCCATTTGGAGGGTCAAACGAGCCCCGAAGCGAGCATACGCCTCATTTCGACGATTTTCGTGTGCTATAGCACACCATTTTTTGGGTGATCCGGATTCTGACGTCAAAAATGCCAAATTTTTTCGTGGACGTCCGTCAAGACCTTGTCTATGCATACGGTTGGCCATCACGGATTGTCCGGCCCATTTGGAGGGTCAAACGAGCTCCGAAGCGAGCATACGCCTCATTTCGACGATTTTCGTGTGCTATAGCACACCATTTTTTGGGTGATCCGGATTCCGACGTCAAAAATGCCAAATTTTTTCGTGGACGTCCGTCAAGACCTTGTCTATGCATACGGTTGGCCATCACGGATTGTCCGGCCCATTTGGAGGGTCAAACGAGCCCCGAAGCGAGCATACGCCTCATTTCGACGATTTTCGTGTGCTATAGCACACCATTTTTTGGGTGATCCGGATTCCGACGTCAAAAATGCCAAATTTTTTCGTGGACGTCCGTCAAGACCTTGTCTATGCATACGGTTGGCCATCACGGATTGTCCGTCCCATTTGGAGGGTCAAACGAGCCCCGAAGCGAGCATACGCCTCATTTCGACGATTTTCGTGTGCTATAGCACACCATTTTTTGGGTGATCCGGATTCCGACGTCAAAAATGCCAAATTTTTTCGTGGACGTCCGTCAAGACCTTGTCTATGCATACGGTTGGCCATCACGGATTGTCCGGCCCATTTGGAGGGTCAAACGAGCCCCGAAGCGAGCATACGCCTCATTTCGATGATTTTCGTGTGCTATAGCACACCATTTTTTGGGTGATCCGGATTCCGACGTCAAAAATGCCAAATTTTTTCGTGAACGTCCGTCAAGACCTTGTCTATGCATACGGTTGGCCATCACGGATTGTCCGGCCCATTTGGAGGGTCAAACGAGCCCCGAAGCGAGCATACGCCTCATTTCGATGATTTTCGTGTGCTATAGCACACCATTTTTTGGGTGATCCGGATTCCGACGTCAAAAATGCCAAATTTTTTCGTGGACGTCTGTCAAGACCTTGTCTATGCATACGGTTGGCCATCACGGATTGTCCGGCCCATTTGGAGGGTCAAACGAGCCCCGAAGCGAGCATACGCCTCATTTCGACGATTTTCGTGTGCTATAGCACACCATTTTTTAGGTGATCCGGATTCCGACGTCAAAAATGCCAAATTTTTTCGTGAACGTCCGTCAAGACCTTGTCTATGCATACGGTTGGCCATCACGGATTGTCCGGCCCATTTGGAGGGTCAAACGAGCCCCGAAGCGAGCATACGCCTCATTTCGATGATTTTCGTGTGCTATAGCACACCATTTTTTGGGTGATCCGGATTCCGACGTCAAAAATGCCAAATTTTTTCGTGGACGTCCGTCAAGACCTTGTCTATGCATACGGTTGGCCATCACGGATTGTCCGGCCCATTTGGAGGGTCAAACGAGCCCCGAAGCGAGCATACGCCTCATTTCGACGATTTTCGTGTGCTATAGCACACCATTTTTTGGGTGATCCGGATTCCGACGTCAAAAATGCCAAATTTTTTCGTGGACGTCCGTCAAGACCTTGTCTATGCATACGGTTGGCCATCACGGATTGTCCGGCCCATTTGGAGGGTCAAACAAGCCCCGAAGCGAGCATACGCCTCATTTCGACGATTTTCGTGTGCTATAGCACACCATTTTTTGGGTGATCCGGATTCCGACGTCAAAAATGCCACATTTTTTCGTGGACGTCCGTCAAGACCTTGTCTATGCATACGGTTGGCCATCACGGATTGTCCGGCCCATTTGGAGGGTCAAACGAGCCCCGAAGCGAGCATACGCCTCATTTCGACGATTTTCGTGTGCTATAGCACACCATTTTTTGGGTGATCCGGATTCCGACGTCAAAAATGCCAAATTTTTTCGTGGACGTCCGTCAAGACCTTGTCTATGCATACGGTTGGCCATCACGGATTGTCCGGCCCATTTGGAGGGTCAAACGAGCCTCGAAGCGAGCATACGCCTCATTTCGACGATTTTCGTGTGCTATAGCACACCATTTTTTGGGTGATCCGGATTCCGACGTCAAAAATGCCAAATTTTTTCGTGGACGTCCGTCAAGACCTTGTCTATGCATACGGTTGGCCATCACGGATTGTCCGGCCCATTTGGAGGGTCAAACGAGCCCCGAAGCGAGCATACGCCTCATTTCGACGATTTTCGTGTGCTATAGCACACCATTTTTTGGGTGATCCGGATTCCGACGTCAAAAATGCCAAATTTTTTCGTGGACGTCCGTCAAGACCTTGTCTATGCATACGGTTGGCCATCACGGATTGTCCGGCCCATTTGGAGGGTCAAACGAGCCCCGAAGCGAGCATACGCCTCATTTCGACGATTTTCGTGTGCTATAGCACACCATTTTTTGGGTGATCCGGATTCCGACGTCAAAAATGCCAAATTTTTTCGTGGACGTCCGTCAAGACCTTTTCTATGCATACGATTGGCCATCACGGATTGTCCGGCCCATTTGGAGGGTCAAACGAGCCCCGAAGCGAGCATACGCCTCATTTCGACGATTTTCGTGTGCTATAGCACACCATTTTTTGGGTGATCCGGATTCCGACGTCAAAAATGCCAAATTTTTTCGTGGACGTCCGTCAAGACCTTGTCTATGCATACGGTTGGCCATCACGGATTGTCCGGCCCATTTTGAGGGTCAAACGAGCCCCGAAGCGAGCAAACGCCTCATTTCGACGATTTTCGTGTGCTATAGCACACCATTTTTTGGGTGATCCGGATTCCGACGTCAAAAATGCCAAATTTTTTCGTGGACGTCCGTCAAGACCTTGTCTATGCATACGGTTGGCCATCACGGATTGTCCGGCCCATTTGGAGGGTCAAACGAGCCCCGAAGCGAGCATACGCCTCATTTCGACGATTTTCGTGTGCTATAGCACACCATTTTTTGGGTGATCCGGATTCCGACGTCAAAAATGCCAAATTTTTTCGTGGACGTCCGTCAAGACCTTGTCTATGCATACGGTTGGCCATCACGGATTGTCCGGCCCATTTGGAGGGTCAAACGAGCCCCGAAGCGAGCATACGCCTCATTTCGACGATTTTCGTGTGCTATAGCACACCATTTTTTGGGTGATCCGGATTCCGACGTCAAAAATGCCAAATTTTTTCGTGGACGTCCGTCAAGACCTTGTCTATGCATACGGTTGGCCATCACGGATTGTCCGGCCCATTTGGAGGGTCAAACGAGCCCCGAAGCGAGCATACGCCTCATTTCGACGATTTTCGTGTGCTATAGCACACCATTTTTTGGGTGATCCGGATTCCGACGTCAAAAATGCCAAATTTTTTCGTGGACGTCCGTCAAGACCTTGTCTATGCATACGGTTGGCCATCACGGATTGTCCGGCCCATTTGGAGGGTCAAACGAGCCCCGAAGCGAGCATACGCCTCATTTCGACGATTTTCGTGTGCTATAGCACACCATTTTTTGGGTGATCCGGATTCCGACGTCAAAAATGCCAAATTTTTTCGTGGACGTCCGTCAAGACCTTGTCTATGCATACGGTTGGCCATCACGGATTGTCCGGCCCATTTGGAGGGTCAAACGAGCCCCGAAGCGAGCATACGCCTCATTTCGACGATTTTCGTGTGCTATAGCACACCATTTTTTGGGTGATCCGGATTCCGACGTCAAAAATGCCAAATTTTTTCGTGGACGTCCGTAAAGACCTTGTCTATGCATACGGTTGGCCATCACGGATTGTCCGGCCCATTTGGAGGGTCAAACGAGCCCCGAAGCGAGCATACGCCTCATTTCGAAGATTTTCGTGTGCTATAGCACACCATTTTTTGGGTGATCCGGATTCCGACGTCAAAAATGCCAAATTTTTTCGTGGACGTCCGTCAAGACCTTGTCTATGCATACGGTTGGCCATCACGGATTGTCCGGCCCATTTGGAGGGTCAAACGAGCCCCGAAGCGAGCATACGCCTCATTTCGACGATTTTCGTGTGCTATAGCACACCATTTTTTTGGTGATCCGGATTCCGACGTCAAAAATGCCAAATTTTTTCGTGGACGTCCGTCAAGACCTTGTCTATGCATACGGTTGGCCATCACGGATTGTCCGGCCCATTTGGAGGGTCAAACGAGCCCCGAAGCGAGCATACGCCTCATTTCGACGATTTTCGTGTGCTATAGCACACCATTTTTTGGGTGATCCGGATTCCGACGTCAAAAATGCCAAATTTTTTCGTGGACATCCGTCAAGACCTTGTCTATGCATACGGTTGGCCATCACGGATTGTCCGGCCCATTTGGAGGGTCAAACGAGCCCCGAAGCGAGCATACGCCTCATTTCGACGATTTTCGTGTGCTATAGCACACCATTTTTTGGGTGATCCGGATTCCGACGTCAAAATTGCCAAATTTTTTCGTGGACGTCCGTCAAGACCTTGTCTGTGCATACGGTTGGCCATCACGGATTGTCCGGCCCATTTGGAGGGTCAAACGAGCCCCGAAGCGAGCATACGCCTCATTTCGACGATTTTCGTGTGCTATAGCACACCATTTTTTGGGTGATCCGGATTCCGACGTCAAAAATGCCAAATTTTTTCGTGGACGTCTGTCAAGACCTTGTCTATGCGAGACGGTTGGCCATCACGGATTGTCCGGCCCATTTGGAGGGTCAAACGAGCCCCGAAGCGAGCATACGCCTCATTTCGACGATTTTCGTGTGCTATAGCACACCATTTTTTGGGTGATCCGGATTCCGACGTCAAAAATGCCAAATTTTTTCGTGGACGTCCGTCAAGACCTTGTCTATGCATACGGTTGGCCATCACGGATTGTCCGGCCCATTTGGAGGGTCAAACGAGCCCCGAAGCGAGCATACGCCTCATTTCGACGATTTTCGTGTGCTATAGCACACCATTTTTTGGGTGATCCGGATTCCGACGTCAAAAATGCCAAATTTTTTCGTGGACGTCCGTCAAGACCTTGTCTATGCATACGGTTGGCCATCACGGATTGTCCGGCCCATTTGAAGGGTCAAACGAGCCCCGAAGCGAGCATACGCCTCATTTCGACGATTTTAGTGTGCTATATAGCACACCATTTTTTGGGTGATCCGGATTCCGACGTCAAAAATGGCAAATTTTTTCGTGGACGTCCGTCAAGACCTTGTCTATGCATACGGTTGGCCATCACGGATTGTCCGGCCCATTTGGAGGGTCAAACGAGCCCCGAAGCGAGCATACGCCTCATTTCGACGATTTTCGTGTGCTATAGCACACCATTTTTTGGGTGATCCGGATTCCGACGTCAAAAATTCCAAATTTTTTCGTGGACGTCCGTCAAGACCTTGTCTATGCATACGGTTGGCCATCACGGATTGTCCGGCCCATTTGGAGGGTCAAACAAGCCCCGAAGCGAGCATACGCCTCATTTCGACGATTTTCGTGTGCTATAGCACACCATTTTTTGGGTGATCCGGATTCCGATGTCAAAATTGCCAAATTTTTTCGTGGACGTCCGTCAAGACCTTGTCTGTGCATACGGTTGGCCATCACGGATTGTCCGGCCCATTTGGAGGGTCAAACGAGCCCCGAAGCGAGCATACGCCTCATTTCGACGATTTTCGTGTGCTATAGCACACCATTTTTTGGGTGATCCGGATTCCGACGTCAAAAATGCCAAATTTTTTCGTGGACGTCTGTCAAGACCTTGTCTATGCATACGGTTGGCCATCACGGATTGTCCGGCCCATTTGGAGGGTCAAACGAGCCCCGAAGCGAGCATACGCCTCATTTCGACGATTTTCGTGTGCTATAGCACACCATTTTTTGGGTGATCCGGATTCCGACGTCAAAAATGCCAAATTTTTTCGTGGACGTCCGTCAAGACCTTGTCTATGCATACGGTTGGCCATCACGGATTGTCCGGCCCATTTGGAGGGTCAAACGAGCCCCGAAGCGAGCATACGCCTCATTTCGACGATTTTCGTGTGCTATAGCACACCATTTTTTGGGTGATCCGGATTCCGACGTCAAAAATGCCAAATTTTTTCGTGGACGTCCGTCAAGACCTTGTCTATGCATACGGTTGGCCATCACGGATTGTCCGGCCCATTTGAAGGGTCAAACGAGCCCCGAAGCGAGCATACGCCTCATTTCGACGATTTTAGTGTGCTATATAGCACACCATTTTTTGGGTGATCCGGATTCCGACGTCAAAAATTCCAAATTTTTTCGTGGACGTCCGTCAAGACCTTGTCTATGCATACGGTTGGCCATCACGGATTGTCCGGCCCATTTGGAGGGTCAAACGAGCCCCGAAGCGAGCATACGCCTCATTTCGACGATTTTCGTGTGCTATAGCACACCATTTTTTGGGTGATCCGGATTCCGACGTCAAAAATGCCAATTCTTTTCGTGGACGTCCGTCAAGACCTTGTCTATGCATACGGTTGGCCATCACGGATTGTCCGGCCCATTTGGAGGGTCAAATGAGCCCCGAAGCGAGCATACGCCTCATTTCGACGATTTTCGTGTGCTATAGCACACCATTTTTTGGGTGATCCGGATTCCTACGTCAAAAATGCCAAATTTTTTCGTGGACGTCCGTCAAGACCTTGTCTATGCATACGGTTGGCCATCACGGATTGTCCGGCCCATTTGGAGGGTCAAACGAGCCCCGAAGCGAGCATACGCCTCATTTCGACGATTTTCGTGTGCTATAGCACACCATTTTTTGGGTGATCCGGATTCCGACGTAAAAAATGCCAAATTTTTTCGTGGACGTCCGTCAAGACCTTGTCTATGCATACGGTTGGCCATCACGGATTGTCCGGCCCATTTGGAGGGTCAAACGAGCCCCGAAGCGAGCATACGCCTCATTTCGACGATTTTCGTGTGCTATAGCACACCATTTTTTGGGTGATCCGGATTCCGACGTCAAAAATGCCAAATTTTTTCGTGGACGTCCGTCAAGACCTTGTCTATGCATACGGTTGGCCATCACGGATTGTCCGGCCCATTTGGAGGGTCAAACGAGCCCCGAAGCGAGCATACGCCTCATTTCGACGATTTTCGTGTGCTATAGCACACCATTTTTTGGGTGATCCGGATTCCGACGTCAAAAATGCCAAATTTTTTCGTGGACGTCCGTCAAGACCTTGTCTATGCATACGGTTGGCCATCACGGATTGTCCGGCCCATTTGGAGGGTCAAACGAGCCCCGAAGCGAGCAAACGCCTCATTTCGACAATTTTCGTGTGCTATAGCACACCATTTTTTGGGTGATCCGGATTCCGACGTCAAAAATGCCAAATTTTTTCGTGGACGTCCGTCAAGACCTTGTCTATGCATACGGTTGGCCATCACGGATTGTCCGGCCCATTTGGAGGGTCAAACGAGCCCCGAAGCGAGCATACGCCTCATTTCGACGATTTTCGTGTGCTATAGCACACCATTTTTTGGGTGATCCGGATTCCGACGTCAAAAATGCCAAATTTTTTCGTGGACGTCCGTCAAGACCTTGTCTATGCATACGGTTGGCCATCACGGATTGTCCGGCCCATTTGGAGGGTCAAACGAGCCCCGAAGCGAGCATACGCCTCATTTCGACGATTTTCGTGTGCTATAGCACACCATTTTTTGGGTGATCCGGATTCCGACGTCAAAAATGCCAAATTTTTTCGTGGACGTCCGTCAAGACCTTGTCTATGCATACGGTTGGCCATCACGGATTGTCCGGCCCATTTGGAGGGTCAAACGAGCCCCGAAGCGAGCATACGCCTCATTTCGATGATTTTCGTGTGCTATAGCACACCATTTTTTGGGTGATCCGGATTCCGACGTCAAAAATGCCAAATTTTTTCGTGGACGTCCGTCAAGACCTTGTCTATGCATACGGTTGGCCATCACGGATTGTCCGGCCCATTTGGAGGGTCAAACGAGCCTCGAAGCGAGCAAACGCCTCATTTCGACGATTTTCGTGTGCTATAGCACACCATTTTTTGGGTGATCCGGATTCCGACGTCAAAAACGCCAAATTTTTTCGTGGACGTCCGTCAAGACCTTGTCTATGCATACGGTTGGCCATCACGGATTGTCCGGCCCATTTGGAGGGTCAAACGAGCCCCGAAGCGAGCATACGCCTCATTTCGACGATTTTCGTGTGCTATAGCACACCATTTTTTGGGTGATCCGGATTCCGACGTCAAAAATGCCAAATTTTTTCGTGGACGTCCGTCAAGACCTTGTCTATGCATACGGTTGGCCATCACGGATTGTCCGGCCCATTTGGAGGGTCAAACGAGCCCCGAAGCGAGCATACGCCTCATTTCGACGATTTTCGTGTGCTATAGCACACCATTTTTTGGGTGATCCGGATTCCGACGTCAAAAATGCCAAATTTTTTCGTGGACGTCCGTCAAGACCTTGTCTATGCATACGGTTGGCCATCACGGATTGTCCGGCCCATTTGGAGGGTCAAACGAGCCCCGAAGCGAGCATACGCCTCATTTCGACGATTTTCGTGTGCTATAGACAACCATTTTTTGGGTGATCCGGATTCCGACGTCAAAAATGCCAAATTTTTTCGTGGACGTCCGTCAAGACCTTGTCTATGCATACGGTTGGCCATCACGGATTGTCCGGCCCATTTGGAGGGTCAAACGAGCCCCGAAGCGAGCATACGCCTCATTTCGACGATTTTCATGTGCTATAGCACACCATTTTTTGGGTGATCCGGATTCCGACGTCAAAAATGCCAAATTTTTTCGTGGACGTCCGTCAAGACCTTGTCTATGCATACGGTTGGCCATCACGGATTGTCCGGCCCATTTGGAGGGTCAAACGAGCCCCGAAGCGAGCAAACGCCTCATTTCGACAATTTTCGTGTGCTATAGCACACCATTTTTTGGGTGATCCGGATTCCGACGTCAAAAATGCCAAATTTTTTCGTGGACGTCCGTCAAGACCTTGTCTATGCATACGGTTGGCCATCACGGATTGTCCGGCCCATTTGGAGGGTCAAACGAGCCCCGAAGCGAGCATACGCCTCATTTCGACGATTTTCGTGTGCTATAGCACACCATTTTTTGGGTGATCCGGATTCCGACGTCAAAAATGCCAAATTTTTTTGTGGACGTCCGTCAAGACCTTGTCTATGCATACGGTTGGCCATCACGGATTGTCCGGCCCATTTGGAGGGTCAAACGAGCCCCGAACGAGCATACGCCTCATTTCGACGATTTTCGTGTGCTATAGACAACCATTTTTTGGGTGATCCGGATTCCGACGTCAAAAATGCCAAATTTTTTCGTGGACGTCCGTCAAGACCTTGTCTATGCATACGGTTGGCCATCACGGATTGTCCGGCCCATTTGGAGGGTCAAACGAGCCCCGAAGCGAGCATACGCCTCATTTCGACGATTTTCGTGTGCTATAGCACACCATTTTTTGGGTGATCCGGATTCCGACGTCAAAAATGCCAAATTTTTTCGTGGACGTCCGTCAAGACCTTGTCTATGCATACGGTTGGCCATCACGGATTGTCCGGCCCATTTGGAGGGTCAAACGAGCCCCGAAGCGAGCATACACCTCATTTCGACGATTTTCGTGTGCTATAGCACACCATTTTTTGGGTGATCCGGATTCCGACGTCAAAAATGCCAAATTTTTTCGTGGACGTCCGTCAAGACCTTGTCTATGCATACGGTTGGCCATCACGGATTGTCCGGCCCATTTGGAGGGTCAAACGAGCCCCGAAGCGAGCATACGCCTCATTTCGACGATTTTCGTGTGCTATAGCACACCATTTTTTGGGTGATCCGGATTCCGACGTCAAAAATGCCAAATTTTTTCGTGGACGTCCGTCAAGACCTTTTCTATGCATACGGTTGGCCATCACGGATTGTCCGGCCTATTTGGAGGGTCAAACGAGCCCCGAAGCGAGCATACGCCTCATTTCGATGATTTTCGTGTGCTATAGCACACCATTTTTTGGGTGATCCGGATTCCGACGTCAAAAATGCCAAATTTTTTCGTGGACGTCCGTCAAGACCTTGTCTATGCATACGGTTGGCCATCACGGATTGTCCGGCCCATTTGGAGGGTCAAACGAGCCCCGAAGCGAGCATACGCCTCATTTCGACGATTTTCGTGTGCTATAGCACACCATTTTTTGGGTGATCCGGATTCCGACGTCAAAAATGCCAAATTTTTTCGTGGACGTCCGTCAAGACCTTGTCTATGCATACGGTTGGCCATCACGGATTGTCCGGCCCATTTGGAGGGTCAAACGAGCCCCGAAGCGAGCATACGCCTCATTTCGACGATTTTCGTGTGCTATAGCACACCATTTTTTGGGTGATCCGGATTCCGACGTCAAAAATGCCAAATTTTTTCATGGACGTCCGTCAAGACCTTGTCTATGCATACGGTTGGCCATCACGGATTGTCCGGCCCATTTGGAGGGTCAAACGAGCCCCGAAGCGAGCATACGCCTCATTTCGACGATTTTCGTGTGCTATAGCACACCATTTTTTGGGTGATCCGGATTCCGACGTCAAAAATGCCAAATTTTTTCGTGGACGTCCGTCAAGACCTTGTCTATGCATACGGTTGGCCATCACGGATTGTCCGTCCCATTTGGAGGGTCAAACGAGCCCCGAAGCGAGCATACGCCTCATTTCGACGATTTTCGTGTGCTATAGCACACCATTTTTTTGGTGATCCGGATTCCGACGTCAAAATAGCCAAATTTTTTCGTGGACGTCCGTCAAGACCTTGTCTATGCATACGGTTGGCCATCACGGATTGTTCGCCCCATTTGGAGGGTCAAACGAGCCCCGAAGCGAGCATACGCCTCATTTCGACGATTTTCGTGTGCTATAGCACACCATTTTTTGGGTGATCCGGATTTCGACGTCAAAAATGCCAAATTTTTTCGTGGACGTCCGTCAAGACCTTGTCTATGCATAAGGTTGGCCATCACGGATTGTACGGCCCATTTGGAGGGTCAAACGAGCCCCGAAGCGAGCATACGCCTCATTTCGACGATTTTCGTGTGCTATAGCACACCATTTTTTGGGTGATCCGGATTCCGACGTCAAAAATGCCAAATTTTTTCGTGGACGTCCGTCAAGACCTTTTCTATGCATACGGTTGGCCATCACGGATTGTCCGGCCCATTTGGAGGGTCAAACGAGCCCCGAAGCGAGCATACGCCTCATTTCGACGATTTTCGTGTGCTATAGCACACCATTTTTTGGGTGATCCGGATTCCGACGTCAAAAATGCCAAATTTTTTAATGGACGTCCGTCACCACCTTACGGTTGGCCATCACGGATTGTCCGGCCCATTTGGAGGGTCAAACGAGCCCCGAAGCGAGCATACGCCTCATTTCGACGATTTTCGTGTGCTATAGCACACCATTTTTTGGGTGATCCGGATTCCGATGTCAAAAATGCCAAATTTTTTCGTGGACGTCCGTCAAGACCTTGTCTATGCATACGGTTGGCCATCACGGATTGTCCGGCCCATTTGGAGGGTCAAACGAGCCCCGAAGCGAGCATACGCCTCATTTCGACGATTTTCGTGTGCTATAGCACACCATTTTTTGGGTGATCCGGATTCCGACGTCAAAAATGCCAAATTTTTTCGTGGACGTCCGTCAAGACCTTGTCTATGCATACGGTTGGCCATCACGGATTGTCCGACCCATTTGGAGGGTCAAACGAGCCCCGAAGCGAGCATACGCCTCATTTCGATGATTTTCGTGTGCTATAGCACACCATTTTTTGGGTGATCCGGATTCCGACGTCAAAAATGCCAAATTTTTTCGTGGACGTCCGTCAAGACCTTGTCTATGCCTACGGTTGGCCATCACGGATTGTCCGGCCCATTTGGAGGGTCAAACGAGCCCCGAAGCGAGCATACGCCTCATTTCGATGATTTTCGTGTGCTATAGCACACCATTTTTTGGGTGATCCGGATTCCGACGTCAAAAATGCCAAATTTTTTCGTGGACGTCCGTCAAGACCTTGTCTATGCATACGGTTGGCCATCACGGATTGTCCGGCCCATTTGGAGGGTCAAACGAGACCCGAAGCGAGCATACGCCTCATTTCGACGATTTTCGTGTGCTATAGCACACCATTTTTTGGGTGATCCGGATTCCGACGTCAAAAATGCCAAATTTTTTCGTGGACGTCCGTCAAGACCTCGTCTATGCATACGGTTGGCCATCACGGATTGTCCGGCCCATTTGGAGGGTCAAACGAGCCCCGAAGCGAGCATACGCCTCATTTCGACGATTTTCGTGTGCTATAGCACACCATTTTTTGGGTGATCCGGATTCCGACGTCAAAAATGCCAAATTTTTTCGTGGACGTCCGTCAAGACCTTGTCTATGCATACGGTTGGCCAGCACGGATTGTCCGGCCCATTTGGAGGGTCAAACGAGCCCCGAAGCGAGCATACGCCTCATTTCGACGATTTTCGTGTGCTATAGCACACCATTTTTTGGGTGATCCGGATTCCGACGTCAAAAATGCCAAATTTTTTCGTGGACGTCCGTCAAGACCTTGTCTATGCATACGGTTGGCCATCACGGATTGTCCGGCCCATTTGGAGGGTCAAACGAGCCCCGAAGCGAGCATACGCCTCATTTCGACGATTTTCGTGTGCTACAGCACACCATTTTTTGGGTGATCTGGATTCCGACGTCAAAAATGCCAAATTTTTTCGTGGACGTCCGTCAAGACCTTGTCTATGCATACGGTTGGCCATCACGGATTGTCCGGCCCATTTGGAGGGTCAAACGAGCCCCGAAGCGAGCATACGCCTCATTTCGACGATTTTCGTGTGCTACAGCACACCATTTTTTGGGTGATCCGGATTCCGACGTCAAAAATGCCAAATTTTTTCGTGGACGTCCGTCAAGACCTTGTCTATGCATACGGTTGGCCATCACGGATTGTCCGGCCCATTTGGAGGGTCAAACGAGCCCCGAAGCGAGCATACGCCTCATTTCGACGATTTTCGTGTGCTACAGCACATCATTTTTTGGGTGATCCGGATTCCGACGTCAAAAATGCCAAATTTTTTCGTGGACTTCCGTCAAGACCTTGTCTATGCATACGGTTGGCCATCACGGATTGTCCGGCCCATTTGGAGGGTCAAACGAGCCCCGAAGCGAGCATACGCCTCATTTCGACGATTTTCGTGTGCTATAGCACACCATTTTTTGGGTGATCCGGATTCCGACGTCAAAAATGCCTAATTTTTTCGTGGACGTCCGTCAAGACCTTGTCTATGCATACGGTTGGCCATCACGGATTGTCCGGACCATTTGGAGGGTCAAACGAGCCCCGAAGCGAGCATACGCCTCATTTCGACGATTTTCGTGTGCTATAGCACACCATTTTTTGGGTGATCCGGATTCCGACGTCAAAAATGCCAAATGTTTTCGTGGACGTCCGTCAAGACCTTGTCTATGCATATGGTTGGCCATCACGGATTGTCCGGCCCATTTGGAGGGTCAAACGAGCCCCGAAGCGAGCATACGCCTCATTTCGACGATTTTCGTGTGCTATAGCACACCATTTTTTGGGTGATCCGGATTCCGACGTCAAAAATGCCAAATTTTTTCGTGGACGTCCGTCAAGACCTTGTCTATGCATACGGTTGGCCATCACGGATTGTCCGGCCCATTTGGAGGGTCAAACGAGCCCCGAAGCGAGCATACGCCTCATTTCGACGATTTTCGTGTGCTATAGCACATCATTTTTTGGGTGATCCGGATTCCGACGTCAAAAATGCCAAATTTTTTCGTGGACGCTTGTCAAGACCTTGTCTATGCATACGGTTGGCCATCACGGATTGTCCGGCCCATTTGGAGGGTCAAACGAGCCCCGAAGCGAGCATACGCCTCATTTCGATGATTTTCGTGTGCTATAGCACACCATTTTTTGGGTGATCCGGATTCCGACGTCAAAAATGCCAAATTTTTTCGTGGACGTCCGTCAAGACCTTGTCTATGCATACGGTTGGCCATCACGGATTGTCCGGCCCATTAGGAGGGTCAAACGAGCCCCGAAGCGAGCATACGCCTCATTTCGACGATTTTCGTGTGCTATAGCACACCATTTTTTGGGTGATCCGGATTCCGACGTCAAAAATGCCAAATTTTTTCGTGGACGTCCGTCAAGACCTTGTCTATGCATACGGTTGGCCATCACGGATTGTCCGGCCCATTTGGAGGGTCAAACGAGCCCCGAAGCGAGCATACGCCTCATTTCGTTGATTTTCGTGTGCTATAGTACACCATTTTTTGGGTGATCCGGATTCCGATGTCAAAAATGCCAAATTTTTTCGTGGACGTCCGTCAAGACCTTTTCTATGCATACGGTTGGCCATCACGGATTGTCTGGCCCATTTGGAGGGTCAAACGAGCCCCGAAGCGAGCATACGCCTCATTTCGACGATTTTCGTGTGCTATAGCACACCATTTTTTGGGTGATCCGGATTCCGACGTCAAAAATGCCAAATTTTTTCGTGGACGTCCGTCAAGACCTTGTCTATGCATACGGTTGGCCATCACGGATTGTCCGGCCCATTTGGAGGGTCAAACGAGCTCCGAAGCGAGCATACGCCTCATTTCGACGATTTTCGTGTGCTATAGCACACCATTTTTTTGGTGATCCGGATTCCGACGTCAAAAATGCCAAATTTTTTCGTGGACGTCCGTCAAGACCTTGTCTATGCATACGGTTGGCCATCACGGATTGTCCGGCCCATTTGGAGGGTCAAACGAGCCCCGAAGCGAGCATACGCCTCATTTCGACGATTTTCGTGTGCTATAGCACACCATTTTTTGGGTGATCCGGATTCCGACGTCAAAAATGCCAAATTTTTTCGTGGACGTCCGTCAAGACCTTGTCTATGCATACGGTTGGCCATCACGGATTATCCGGCCCATTTGGAGGGTCAAACGAGCCCCGAAGAGAGCATACGCCTCATTTCGACGATTTTCGTGTGCTACAGCACACCATTTTTTGGGTGATCCGGATTCCGACGTCAAAAATGCCAAATTTTTTCGTGGACGTCCGTCAAGACCTTGTCTATGCATACGGTTGGCCATCACGGATTGTCCGGCCCATTTGGAGGGTCAAACGAGCCCCGAAGCGAGCATACGCCTCATTTCGACGATTTTCGTGTGCTATAGCACACCATTTTTTGGGTGATCCGGATTCCGACGTCAAAAATACCAAATTTTTTCGTGGACGTCCGTCAAGACCTTGTCTATGCATACGGTTAGCCATCACGGATTGTCCGGCCCATTTGGAGGGTCAAACGAGCCCCGAAGCGAGCATACGCCTCATTTCGACGATTTTCGTGTGCTATAGCACACCATTTTTTGGGTGATCCGGATTCCGACGTCAAAAATGCCAAATGTTTTCGTGGACGTCCGTCAAGACCTTGTCTATGCATACGGTTGGCCATCACGGATTGTACGGCCCATTTGGAGGGTCAAACGAGCCCCGAAGCGAGCATACGCCTCATTTCGACGATTTTCGTGTGCTATAGCACACCATTTTTTGGGTGATCCGGATTCCGACGTCAAAAATGCCAAATTTTTTCGTGGACGTCCGTCAAGACCTTGTCTATGCATACGGTTGGCCATCACGGATTGTCCGGCCCATTTGGAGGGTCAAACGAGCCCCGAAGCGAGCATACGCCTCATTTCGACGATTTTCGTGTGCTATAGCACACCATTTTTTGGGTGATCCGGATTCCGACGTCAAAAATGCCAAATTTTTTCGTAAACGTCCGTCAAGACCTTGTCTATGCATACGGTTGGCCATCACGGATTGTCCGACCCATTTGGAGGGTCAAACGAGCCCCGAAGCGAGCATACGCCTCATTTCGACGATTTTCGTGTGCTATAGCACACCATTTTTTGGGTGATCCGGATTCCGACGTCAAAAATGCCAAATTTTTTCGTGGACGTCCGTCAAGACCTTGTCTATGCATACGATTGGCCATCACGGATTGTCCGGCCCATTTGGAGGGTCAAACGAGCCCCGAAGCGAGCATACGCCTCATTTCGACGATTTTCGTGTGCTATAGCACACCATTTTTTGGGTGATCCGGATTCCGACGTCAAAAATGCCAAATTTTTTTGTGGACGTCCGTCAAGACCTTGTCTATGCATACGGTTGGCCATCACGGATTGTCCGGCCCATTTGGAGGGTCAAACGAGCCCCGAAGCGAGCATACGCCTCATTTCGACGATTTTCGTGTGCTATAGCACACCATTTTTTGGGTGATCCGGATTCCGACGTCAAAAATGCCAAATTTTTTCGTGGACGTCCGTCAAGACCTTGTCTATGCATACGGTTGGCCATCACGGATTGTCCGGCCCATTTGGAGGGTCAAATGAGCCCCGAAGCGAGCATACGCCTCATTTCGACGATTTTCGTGTGCTATAGCACACCATTTTTTGGGTGATCCGGATTCCGACGTCAAAAATGCCAAATTTTTTCGTGGACGTCCGTCAAGACCTTGTCTATGCATACGGTTGGCCATCACGGATTGTCCGGCCAATTTGGAGGGTCAAACGAGCCCCGAAGCGAGCATACGCCTCATTTCGACGATTTTCGTGCGCTATAGCACACCATTTTTTGGGTGATCCGGATTCCGATGTCAAAAATGCCAAATTTTTTCGTGGACGTCCGTCAAGACCTAGTCTATGCATACGGTTGGCCAGCACGGATTGTCCGGCCCATTTGGAGGGTCAAACGAGCCCCGAAGCGAGCATACGCCTCATTTCGACGATTTTCGTGTGCTATAGCACACCATTTTTTGGGTGATCCGGATTCCGACGTCAAAAATGCCAAATTTTTTCGTGGACGTCCGTCAATACCTTGTCTATGCATACGGTTGGCCATCACGGATTGTCCGGCCCATTTGGAGGGTCAAACGAGCTCCGAAGCGAGCATACGCCTCATTTCGACGATTTTCGTGTGCTATAGCACACCATTTTTTGGGTGATCCGGATTCCGACGTCAAAAATGCCAAATTTTTTCGGGGACGTCCGTCAAGACCTTGTCTATGCATACGGTTGGCCATCACGGATTGTCCGGCCCATTTGGAGGGTCAAACGAGCCCCGAAGCGAGCATACGCCTCATTTCGATGATTTTCGTGTTCTATAGCACACCATTTTTTGGGTGATCCGGATTCCGACGTCAAAAATGCCAAATTTTTTCGTGGACGTCCGTCAAGACCTTGTCTATGCATACGGTTGGCCATCACGGATTGTCCGGCCCATTTGGAGGGTCAAACGAGCCCCGAAGCGAGCATACGCCTCATTTCGACGATTTTCGTGTGCTATAGCACACCATTTTTTGGGTGATCCGGATTCCGACGTCAAAAATGCCAAATTTTTTCGTGGACGTCCGTCAAGACCTTGTCTATGCATACGGTTGGCCATCACGGATTTTCCGGCCCATTTGGAGGGTCAAACGAGCCCCGAAGCGAGCATACGCCTCATTTCGACGATTTTCGTGTGCTATAGCACACCATTTTTTGGGTGATCCGGATTCCGACGTCAAAAATGCCAAATTTTTTCGTGGACGTCCGTCAAGACCTTGTCTATGCATACGGTTGGCCATCACGGATTGTCCGGCCCATTTGGAGGGTCAAACGAGCCCCGAAGCGAGCATACGCCTCATTTCGACAATTTTCGTGTGCTATAGCACACCATTTTTTGGGTGATCCGGATTCCGACGTCAAAAATGCCAAATTTTTTCGTGGACGTCCGTCAAGACCTTGTCTATGCATACGGTGGGCCATCACGGATTGTCCGGCCCATTATGAGGGTCAAACGAGCCCCGAAGCGAGCATACGCCTCATTTCGACGATTTTCGTGTGCTACAGCACACCATTTTTTGGGTGATCCGGATTCTGACGTCAAAAATGCCAAATTTTTTCGTGGACGTCCGTCAAGACCTTGTCTATGCATACGGTTGGCCATCACGGAATGTCCGGCCCATTTGGAGGGTCAAACGAGCCCCGAAGCGAGCATACGCCTCATTTCGACGATTTTCGTGTGCTACAGCACACCATTTTTTGGGTGATCCGGATTCCGACGTCAAAAATGCCAAATGTTTTCGTGGACGTCCGTCAAGACCTTGTCTATGCATACGGATGGCCATCACGGATTGTCCGGCCCATTTGGAGGGTCAAACGAGCCCCGAAGCGAGCATACGCCTCATTTCGACGATTTTCGTGTGCTACAGCACACCATTTTTTGGGTGATCCGGATTCCGACGTCAAAAATGCCAAATTTTTTCGTGGACGTCCGTCAAGACCTTGTCTATGCATACGGTTGGCCATCACGGATTGTCCGGCCCATTTGGAGGGTCAAACGAGCCCCGAAGCGAGCATACGCCTCATTTCGACGATTTTCGTGTGCTATAGCACACCATTTTTTGGGTGATCCGGATTCCGACGTCAAAAATGCCAAATTTTTTCGTGGACGTCCGTCAAGACCTTGTCTATGCATACGGTTGGCCATCACGGATTGTCCGGCCCATTTGGAGGGTCAAACGAGCCCCGAAGCGAGCATACGCCTCATTTCGACGATTTTCGTGTTCTACAGCACACCATTTTTTGGATGATCCGGATTCCGACGTCAAAAATGCCAAATTTTATCGGGACGTCCGTCAAGACCTTTTCTATGCATACGGTTGGCCATCAGGGATTGTCCAGCCCATTTGGAGGGTCAAACGAGCCCCGAAGCGAGCATACGCCTCATTTCGACGATTTTCGTGTGCTACAGCACACCATTTTTTGGGTGATCCGGATTCCGACGTCAAAAATGCCAAATTTTTTCGTGGACGTCCGTCAAGACCTTGTCTATGCATACGGTTGGCCATCACGGATTGTCCGGCCCATTTGGAGGGTCAAACGAGCCCCGAAGCGAGCATACGCCTCATTTCGACGATTTTCGTGTGCTATAGCACACCATTTTTTGGGTGATCCGGATTCCGACGTCAAAAATGCCAAATTTTTTCGTGGACGTCCGTCAAGACCTTGTCTATGCATACGGTTGGCCATCACGGATTGTCCGGCCAATTTGGAGGGTCAAACGAGCCCCGAAGCGAGCATACGCCTCATTTCGACGATTTTCGTGTGCTACAGCACACCATTTTTTGGGTGATCCGGATTCCGACGTCAAAAATGCCAAATTTTTTCGTGGACGTCCGTCAAGACCTTGTCTATGCATACGGTTGGCCATCACGGATTGTCCGGCCCATTTGGAGGGTCAAACGAGCCCCGAAGTGAGCATACGCCTCATTTCGACGATTTTCGTGTGCTACAGCACACCATTTTTTGGGTGATCCGGATTCCGACGTCAAAAATGCCAAATTTTTTCGTGGACGTCCGTCAAGACCTTGTCTATGCATACGGTTGGCCATCACGGATTGTCCGGCCCATTTGGAGGGTCAAACGAGCCCCGAAGCGAGCATACGCCTCATTTCGACGATTTTCGTGTGCTACAGCACACCATTTTTTGGGTGATCCGGATTCCGACATCAAAAATGCCAAATTTTTTTGGGACGTCCGTCAAGACCTTGTCTATGCATACGGTTGGCCATCAGGGATTGTCCAGCCCATTTGGAGGGTCAAACGAGCTCCGAAGCGAGCATACGCCTCATTTCGACGATTTTCGTGTGCTACAGCACACCATTTTTTGGGTGATCCGGATTCCGACGTCAAAAATGCCAAATTTTTTCGTGGACGTCCGTCAAGACCTTGTCTATGCATACGGTTGGCCATCAGGGATTGTCCAGCCCATTTGGAAGGTCAAACGAGCCCCGAAGCGAGCATACGCCTCATTTCGACGATTTTCGTGTGCTACAGCACACCATTTTTTGGGTGATCCGGATTCCGACGTCAAAAATGCCAAATTTTTTCGTGGACGTCCGTCAAGACCTTGTCTATGCATACGGTTGGCCATCACGGATTGTCCGTCCCATTTGGAGGGTCAAACGAGCCCCGAAGCGAGCATACGCCTCATTTCGACGATTTTCGTGTGCTACAGCACACCATTTTTTGGGTGATCCGGATTCCGACGTCAAAAATGCCAAATTTTTTCGTGGACGTCCGTCAAGACCTTGTCTATGCATACGGTTGGCCATCACGGATTGTCCGGCCCATTTGGAGGGTCAAACGAGCCCCGAAGCGAGCATACGCCTCATTTTGACGATTTTCGTGTGCTACAGCACACCATTTTTTGGGTGATCCGGATTCCGACGTCAAAAATGCCAAATTTTTTCGTGGACTTCCGTCAAGACCTTGTCTATGCATATGGTTGGCCATCACGGATTGTCCGGCCGATTTGGAGGGTCAAACGAGCCCTGAAGCGAGCATACGCCTCATTTCGACGATTTTCGTGTGCTACAGCAAACCATTTTTTGGGTGATCCGGATTCCGACGTCAAAAATGCCAAATTTTTTCGTGGACGTCCGTCAAGACCTTGTCTATGCATACGGTTGGCCATCACGGATTGTTCGGCCCATTTGGAGGGTCAAACGAGCCACGAAGCGAGCATACGCCTCATTTCGACGATTTTCGTGTGCTACAGCACACCATTTTTTGGGTGATCCGGATTCCGACGTCAAAAATGCCAAATTTTTTCGTGGACGTCCGTCAAGACCTTGTCTATGCATACGGTTGGCCATCACGGATTGTCCGGCCCATTTGGAGGGTCAAACGAGCCCCGAAGCGAGCATACGCCTCATTTCGACGATTTTCGTGTGCTACAGCACACCATTTTTTGGGTGATCCGGATTCCGACGTCAAAAATTCCAAATTTTTTCGTGGACGTCCGTCAAGACCTTGTCTATGCATACGGTTGGCCATCACGGATTGTCCGGCCCATTTGGAGGGTCAAACGAGCCCCGAAGCGAGCATACGCCTCATTTCGACGATTTTCGTGTGCTAGAGCACACCATTTTTTGGGTGATCCGGATTCCGACGTCAAAAATGCCAAATTTTTTCGTGGACGTCCGTCAAGACCTTGTCTATGCATACGGTTGGCCATCACGGATTGTCCGGCCCATTTGGAGGGTCAAACGAGCCCCGAAGCGAGCATACGCCTCATTTCGACGATTTTCGTGTGCTACAGCACACCATTTTTTGGGTGATCCGGATTCCGACATCAAAAATGCCAAATTTTTTTGGGACGTCCGTCAAGACCTTGTCTATGCATACGGTTGGCCATCAGGGATTGTCCAGCCCATTTGGAGGGTCAAACGAGCTCCGAAGCGAGCATACGCCTCATTTCGACGATTTTCGTGTGCTACAGCACACCATTTTTTGGGTGATCCGGATTCCGACGTCAAAAATGCCAAATTTTTTCGTGGACTTCCGTCAAGACCTTGTCTATGCATATGGTTGGCCATCACGGATTGTCCGTCCCATTTGGAGGGTCAAACGAGCCCCGAAGCGAGCATACGCCTCATTTCGACGATTTTCGTGTGCTACAGCACACCATTTTTTGGGTGATCCGGATTCCGACGTCAAAAATGCCAAATTTTTTCGTGGACGTCCGTCAAGACCTTGTCTATGCATACGGTTGGCCATCACGGATTGTCCGGCCCATTTGGAGGGTCAAACGAGCCCCGAAGCGAGCATACGCCTCATTTCGACGATTTTCGTGTGCTACAGCACACCATTTTTTGGGTGATCCGGATTCCGACGTCAAAAATGCCAAATTTTTTCGTGGACGTCCGTCAAGACCTTGTCTATGCATACGGTTGGCCATCACGGATTGTCCGGCCCATTTGGAGGGTCAAACGAGCCCCGAAGCGAGCATACGCCTCATTTCGACGATTTTCGTGTGCTAAAGCACACCATTTTTTGGGTGATCCGGATTCCGACGTCAAAAATGCCAAATTTTTTCGTGGACGTCCGTCAAGACCTTGTCTATGCATACGGTTGGCCATCACGGATTGTCCGGCCCATTTGGAGGGTCAAACGAGCCCCGAAGCGAGCATACGCCTCATTTCGACGATTTTCGTGTGCTACAGCACACCATTTTTTGGGTGATCCGGATTCCGACGTCAAAAATGCCAAATTTTTTCGTGGACTTCCGTCAAGACCTTGTCTATGCATATGGTTGGCCATCACGGATTGTCCGTCCCATTTGGAGGGTCAAACGAGCCCCGAAGCGAGCATACGCCTCATTTCGACGATTTTCGTGTGCTACAGCACACCATTTTTTGGGTGATCCGGATTCCGACGTCAAAAATGCCAAATTTTTTCGTGGACGTCCGTCAAGACCTTGTCTATGCATACGGTTGGCCATCACGGATTGTCCGGCCCATTTGGAGGGTCAAACGAGCCCCGAAGCGAGCATACGCCTCATTTCGACGATTTTCGTGTGCTAAAGCACACCATTTTTTGGGTGATCCGGATTCCGACGTCAAAAATGCCAAATTTTTTCGTGGACGTCCGTCAAGACCTTGTCTATGCATACGGTTGGCCATCACGGATTGTCCGGCCCATTTGGAGGGTCAAACGAGCCCCGAAGCGAGCATACGCCTCATTTCGACGATTTTCGTGTGCTACAGCACACCATTTTTTGGGTGATCCGGATTCCGACGTCAAAAATGCCAAATTTTTTTGTGGACTTCCGTCAAGACCTTGTCTATGCATATGGTTGGCCATCACGGATTGTTCGGCCCATTTGGAGGGTCAAACGAGCCCCGAAGCGAGCATACGCCTCATTTCGACGATTTTCGTGTGCTACAGCACACCATTTTTTGGGTGATCCGGATTCCGACGTCAAAAATGCCAAATTTTTTCGTGGACGTCCGTCAAGACCTTGTCTGTGCATACGGTTGGCCATCACGGATTGTCCGGCCCATTTGGAGGGTCAAACGAGCCCCGAAGCGAGCATACGCCTCATTTCGACGATTTTCGTGTGCTACAGCACACCATTTTTTGGGTGATCCGGATTCCGACGTCAAAAATGCCAAATTTTTTCGTGGACGTCCGTCAAGACCTTGTCTATGCATACGGTTGGCCATCACGGATTGTCCGGCCCATTTGGAGGGTCAAACGAGCCCCGAAGCGAGCATACGCCTCATTTCGACGATTTTCGTGTGCTACAGCACACCATTTTTTGGGTGATCCGGATTCCGACGTCAAAAATTCCAAATTTTTTCGTGGACGTCCGTCAAGACCTTGTCTATGCATACGGTTGGCCATCACGGATTGTCCGGCCCATTTGGAGGGTCAAACGAGCCCCGAAGCGAGCATACGCTTCATTTCGACGATTTTCGTGTGCTATAGCACACCATTTTTTGGGTGATCCGGATTCCGACGTCAAAAATGCCAAATTTTTTCGTGGACGTCCGTCAAGACCTTGTCTGTGCATACGGTTGGCCATCACGGATTGTCCGGCCCATTTGGAGGGTCAAACGAGCCCCGAAGCGAGCATACGCCTCATTTCGACGATTTTCGTGTGCTACAGCACACCATTTTTTGGGTGATCCGGATTCCGACGTCAAAAATGCCAAATTTTTTCGTGGACGTCCGTCAAGACCTTGTCTATGCATACGGTTGGCCATCACGGATTGTCCGGCCCATTTGGAGGGTCAAACGAGCCCCGAAGCGAGCATACGCCTCATTTCGACGATTTTCGTGTGCTACAGCACACCATTTTTTGGGTGATCCGGATTCCGACGTCAAAAATGCCAAATTTTTTCGTGGACGTCCGTCAAGACCTTGTCTATGCATACGGTTGGCCATCACGGATTGTCCGGCCCATTTGGAGGGTCAAACGAGCCCCGAAGCGAGCATACGCCTCATTTCGATGATTTTCGTGTGCTACAGCACACCATTTTTTGGGTGATCCGGATTCCGACGTCAAAAATGCCAAATTTTTTCGTGGACGTCCGTCAAGACCTTGTCTATGCATACGGTTGGCCATCACGGATTGTCCGGCCCATTTGGAGGGTCAAACGAGCCCCGAAGCGAGCATACGCCTCATTTCGACGATTTTTGTGTGCTACAGCACACCATTTTTTGGGTGATCCGGATTCCGACGTCAAAAATGCCAAATTTTTTCGTGGACGTCCGTCAAGACCTTGTCTATGCATACGGTTGGTCTTCACAGATTGTCCGGCCCATTTGGAGGGTCAAACGAGCCCCGAAGCGAGCATACGCCTTATTTCGACGATTTTCATGTGCTACAGCACACCATTTTTTGGGTGATCCGGATTCCGACGTCAAAAATGCCAAATTTTTTCGTGGACGTCCGTCAAGACCTTGTCTATGCATACGGTTGGCCATCACGGATTGTCCGGCCCATTTGGAGGGTCAAACGAGCCCCGAAGCGAGCATACGCCTCATTTCGACGATTTTCGTGTGCTACAGCACACCATTTTTTGGGTGATCCGGATTCCGACGTCAAAAATGCCAAATTTTTTCGTGGACGTCCGTCAAGACCTTGTCTATGCATACGGTTGGCCATCGCGGATTGTTCGGCCCATTTGGAGGGTCAAACGAGCCCCGAAGCGAGCATACGCCTCATTTCGACGATTTTCGTGTGCTACAGCACACCATTTTTTGGGTGATCCGGATTCCGACGTCAAAAATGCCAAATTTTTTCGTGGAAGTCCGTCAAGACCTTGTCTATGCATACGGTTGGCCATCACGGATTGTCCGGCCCATTTGGAGGGTCAAACGAGCCCCGAAGCGAGCATACGCCTCATTTCGACGATATTCGTGTGCTACAGCACACCATTTTTTGGGTGATCCGGATTCCGACGTCAAAAATGCCAAATTTTTTCGTGGACGTCCGTCAAGACCTTGTCTATGCATACGGTTGGCCATCACGGATTGTCCGGCCCATTTGGAGGGTCAAACGAGCCCCGAAGCGAGCATACGCCTCATTTCGACGATTTTCGTGTGCTACAGCACACCATTTTTTGGGTGATCCGGATTCCGACGTCAAAAATGCCAAATTTTTTCGTGGACGTCCGTCAAGACCTTTTCTATGCATACGGTATGCCATCGCGGATTGTCCGGCCCATTTGGAGGGTCAAACGAGCCCCGAAGCGAGCATACGCCTCATTTCGACGATTTTCGTGTGCTACAGCACACCATTTTTTGGGTGATCCGGATTCCGACGTCAAAAATGCCAAATTTTTTCGTGGAAGTCCGTCAAGACCTTGTCTATGCATACGGTTGGCCATCACGGATTGTCCGGCCCATTTGGAGGGTCAAACGAGCCCCGAAGCGAGCATACGCCTCATTTCGACGATATTCGTGTGCTACAGCACACCATTTTTTGGGTGATCCGGATTCCGACGTCAAAAATGCCAAATTTTTTCGTGGACGTCCGTCAAGACCTTGTCTATGCATACGGTTGGCCATCACGGATTGTCCGGCCCATTTGGAGGGTCAAACGAGCCCCGAAGCGAGCATACGCCTCATTTCGACGATTTTCGTGTGCTACAGCACACCATTTTTTGGGTGATCCGGATTCCGACGTCAAAAATGCCAAATTTTTTCGTGGACGTCCGTCAAGACCTTGTCTATGCATACGGTTTGCCATCACGGATTGTCCGGCCTATTTGGAGGGTCAAACGAGCCCCGAAGCGAGCATACGCCTCATTTCGACGATTTTCGTGTGCTACAGCACACCATTTTTTGGGTGATCCGGATTCCGACGTTAAAAATGCCAAATTTTTTCGTGGACGTCCGTCAAGACCTTGTCTATGCATACGGTTGGCCATCACGGATTGTCCGGCCAATTTGGAGGGTCAAACGAGTTCTGAAGCGAGCATACGCCTCATTTCGACGATTTTCGTGTGCTACAGCACACCATTTTTTGGGTGATCCGGATTCCGACGTCAAAAATGCCAAATTTTTTCGTGGACGTCCGTCAAGACCTTGTCTATGCATACGGTTGGCCATCACGGATTGTCCGGCCCATTTGGAGGGTCAAACGAGCCCCGAAGCGAGCATACGCCTTATTTCGACGATTTTCGTGTGCTACAGCACACCATTTTTTGGGTGATCCGGATTCCTACGTCAAAAATGCCAAATTTTTTCGTGGACGTCCGTCAAGACCTTGTCTATGCATACAGTTGGCCATCACGGATTGTCCGGCCCATTTGGAGGGTCAAACGAGCCCCGAAGCGAGCATACGCCTCATTTCGACGATTTTCGTGTGCTACAGCACACCATTTTTTGGGTGATCCGGATTCCGACGTCAAAAATGCCAAATATTTTCGTGGACGTCCGTCAAGACCTTGTCTATGCATACGGTTGGCCATCACGGATTGTCCGGCCCATTTGGAGGGTCAAACGAGCCCCGAAGCGAGCATACGCCTCATTTCGACGATTTTCGTGTGCTACAGCACACCATTTTTTGGGTGATCCGGATTCCGACGTCAAAAATGCCAAATTTTTTCGTGGACGTCCGTCAAGACCTTGTCTATGCATACGGTTGGCCATCACAGATTGTCCGGCCCATTTGGAGGGTCAAACGAGCCCCGAAGTGAGCATACGCCTCATTTCGACGATTTTCGTGTGCTACAGCACACCATTTTTTGGATGATCCGGATTCCGACGTCAAAAATGCCAAATTTTTTCGTGGACGTCCGTCAAGACCTTGTCTATGCATACGGTTGGCCATCACGGATTGTCCGGCCCATTTGGAGGGTCAAACGAGCCCCGAAGCGAGCATACGCCTCATTTCGACGATTTTCGTGTGCTACAGCACACCATTTTTTGGGTGATCCGGATTCCGACGTCAAAAATGCCAAATTTTTTCGTGGACGTCCGTCAAGACCTTGTCTATGCATACGGTTGGCCATCACGGATTGTCCGGCCCATTTGGAGGGTCAAACGAGCCCCGAAGCGAGCATACGCCTCATTTCGACGATTTTCGTGTGCTATAGCACACCATTTTTTGGGTGATCCGGATTCCGACGTCAAAAATGCCTAATTTTTTCGTGGACGTCCGTCAAGACCTTGTCTATGCATACGGTTGGCCATCACGGATTGTCCGGACCATTTGGAGGGTCAAACGAGCCCCGAAGCGAGCATACGCCTCATTTCGACGATTTTCGTGTGCTATAGCACACCATTTTTTGGGTGATCCGGATTCCGACGTCAAAAATGCCAAATTTTTTCGTGGACGTCCGTCAAGACCTTGTCTATGCATACGGTTGGACATCACGGATTGTCCGGTCCATTTGGAGGGTCAAACGAGCCCCGAAGCGAGCATACGCCTCATTTCGACGATTTTCGTGTGCTATAGCACACCATTTTTTGGGTGATCCGGATTCTGACGTCAAAAATGCCAAATTTTTTCGTGGACGTCCGTCAAGACCTTTTCTATGCATACGGTTGGCCATCACGGATTGTCCGGCCCATTTGGAGGGTCAAACGAGCCCCGAAGTGAGCATACGCCTCATTTCGACGATTTTCATGTGCTATAGCACACCATTTTTTGGGTGATCCGGATTCCGACGTCAAAAATGCCAAATTTTTTCGTGGACGTCCGTCAAGACCTTGTCTATGCATACGGTTGGCCATCACGGATTGTCCGGCCCATTTGGAGGGTCAAACGAGCCCCAAAGCGAGCATACGCCTCATTTCGACGATTTTCGTGTGCTATAGCACACCATTTTTTGGGTGATCCGGATTCCGACGTCAAAAATGCCAAATTTTTTCGTGGACGTCCGTCAAGACCTTGTCTATGCATACGGTTGGCCATCACGGATTGTCCGGCCCATTTGGAGGGTCAAACGAGCCCCGAAGCGAGCATACGCCTCATTTCGACGATTTTCGTGTGCTACAGCACACCATTTTTTGGGTGATCCGGATTCCGACGTCAAAAATGCCAAATTTTTTCGTGGACGTCCGTCAAGACCTTGTCTGTGCATACGGTTGGCCATCACGGATTGTCCGGCCCATTTGGAGGGTCAAACGAGCCCCGAAGCGAGCATACGCCTCATTTCGACGATTTTCGTGTGCTACAGCACACCATTTTTTGGGTGATCCGGATTCCGACGTCAAAAATGCAAAATTTTTTCGTGGATGTCCGTAAAGACCTTGTCTGTGCATACGGTTGGCCATCACGGATTGTCCGGCCCATTTGGAGGGTCAAACGAGCCCCGATGCGAGCATACGCCTCATTTCGACGATTTTCGTGTGCTACAGCACACCATTTTTTGGGTGATCCGGATTCCGACGTCAAAAATGCCAAATTTTTTCGTGGAAGTCCGTCAAGACCTTGTCTATGCATACGGTTGGCCATCACGGATTGTCCGGCCCATTTGGAGGGTCAAACGAGCCCCGAAGCGAGCATACGCCTCATTTCGACGATATTCGTGTGCTACAGCACACCATTTTTTGGGTGATCCGGATTCCGACGTCAAAAATGCCAAATTTTTTCGTGGACGTCCGTCAAGACCTTGTCTGTGCATACGGTTGGCCATCACGGATTGTCCGGCCCATTTGGAGGGTCAAACGAGCCCCGAAGCGAGCATACGCCTCATTTCGACGATTTTTGTGTGCTACAGCACACCATTTTTTGGGTGATCCGGATTCCGACGTCAAAAATGCCAAATTTTTTCGTGGACGTCCGTCAAGACCTTGTCTATGCATACGGTTGGCCATCACGGATTGTCCGGCCCATTTGGAGGGTCAAACGAGCCCCGAAGCGAGCATACGCCTCATTTCGACGATTTTTGTGTGCTACAGCACACCATTTTTTGGGTGATCCGGATTCCGACGTCAAAAATGCAAAATTTTTTCGTGGACGTCCGTCAAGACCTTGTCTATGCATACGGTTGGTCTTCACAGATTGTCCGGCCCATTTGGAGGGTCAAACGAGCCCCGAAGCGAGCATACGCCTCATTTCGACGATTTTCATGTGCTACAGCACACCATTTTTTGGGTGATCCGGATTCCGACGTCAAAAATGCCAAATTTTTTCGTGGACGTCCGTCAAGACCTTGTCTATGCATACGGTTGGCCATCACGGATTGTCCGGCCCATTTGGAGGGTCAAACGAGCCCCGAAGCGAGCATACGCCTCATTTCGACGATTTTCGTGTGCTACAGCACACCATTTTTTGGGTGATCCGGATTCCGAGGTCAAAAATGCCAAATTTTTTCGTGGACGTCCGTCAAGACCTTGTCTATGCATACGGTTGGCCATCGCGGATTGTTCGGCCCATTTGGAGGGTCAAACGAGCCCCGAAGCGAGCATACGCCTCATTTCGACGATTTTCGTGTGCTACAGCACACCATTTTTTGGGTGATCCGGATTCCGACGTCAAAAATGCCAAATTTTTTCGTGGAAGTCCGTCAAGACCTTGTCTATGCATACGGTTGGCCATCACGGATTGTCCGGCCCATTTGGAGGGTCAAACGAGCCCCGAAGCGAGCATACGCCTCATTTCGACGATATTCGTGTGCTACAGCACACCATTTTTTGGGTGATCCGGATTCCGACGTCAAAAATGCCAAATTTTTTCGTGGACGTCCGTCAAGACCTTGTCTATGCATACGGTTGGCCATCACGGATTGTCCGGCCCATTTGGAGGGTCAAACGAGCCCCGAAGCGAGCATACGCCTCATTTCGACGATTTTCGTGTGCTACAGCACACCATTTTTTGGGTGATCCGGATTCCGACGTCAAAAATGCCAAATTTTTTCGTGGACGTCCGTCAAGACCTTGTCTATGCATACGGTTGGCCATCGCGGATTGTCCGGCCCATTTGGAGGGTCAAACGAGCCCCGAAGCGAGCATACGCCTCATTTCGACGATTTTCGTGTGCTACAGCACACCATTTTTTGGGTGATCCGGATTCCGACGTCAAAAATGCCAAATTTTTTCGTGGAAGTCCGTCAAGACCTTGTCTATGCATACGGTTGGCCATCACGGATTGTCCGGCCCATTTGGAGGGTCAAACGAGCCCCGAAGCGAGCATACGCCTCATTTCGACGATATTCGTGTGCTACAGCACACCATTTTTTGGGTGATCCGGATTCCGACGTCAAAAATGCCAAATTTTTTCGTGGACGTCCGTCAAGACCTTGTCTATGCATACGGTTGGCCATCACGGATTGTCCGGCCCATTTGGAGGGTCAAACGAGCCCCGAAGCGAGCATACGCCTCATTTCGACGATTTTCGTGTGCTACAGCACACCATTTTTTGGGTGATCCGGATTCCGACGTCAAAAATGCCAAATTTTTTCGTGGACGTCCGTCAAGACCTTGTCTATGCATACGGTTTGCCATCACGGATTGTCCGGCCCATTTGGAGGGTCAAACGAGCCCCGAAGCGAGCATACGCCTCATTTCGACGATTTTCGTGTGCTACAGCACACCATTTTTTGGGTGATCCGGATTCCGACGTTAAAAATGCCAAATTTTTTCGTGGACGTCCGTCAAGACCTTGTCTATGCATACGGTTGGCCATCACGGATTGTCCGGCCAATTTGGAGGGTCAAACGAGTTCTGAAGCGAGCATACGCCTCATTTCGACGATTTTCGTGTGCTACAGCACACCATTTTTTGGGTGATCCGGATTCCGACGTCAAAAATGCCAAATTTTTTCGTGGACGTCCGTCAAGACCTTGTCTATGCATACGGTTGGCCATCACGGATTGTCCGGCCCATTTGGAGGGTCAAACGAGCCCCGAAGCGAGCATACGCCTTATTTCGACGATTTTCGTGTGCTACAGCACACCATTTTTTGGGTGATCCGGATTCCTACGTCAAAAATGCCAAATTTTTTCGTGGACGTCCGTCAAGACCTTGTCTATGCATACAGTTGGCCATCACGGATTGTCCGGCCCATTTGGAGGGTCAAACGAGCCCCGAAGCGAGCATACGCCTCATTTCGACGATTTTCGTGTGCTACAGCACACCATTTTTTGGGTGATCCGGATTCCGACGTCAAAAATGCCAAATTTTTTCGTGGACGTCCGTCAAGACCTTGTCTATGCATACGGTTGGCCATCACGGATTGTCCGGCCCATTTGGAGGGTAAAACGAGCCCCGAAGCGAGCATACGCCTCATTTCGACGATTTTCGTGTGCTACAGCACACCATTTTTTGGGTGATCCGGATTCCGACGTCAAAAATGCCAAATTTTTTCGTGGACATCCGTCAAGACCTTGTCTATGCATACGGTTGGCCATCACAGATTGTCCGGCCCATTTGGAGGGTCAAACGAGCCCCGAAGCGAGCATACGCCTCATTTCGACGATTTTCGTGTGCTACAGCACACCATTTTTTGGGTGATCCGGATTCCGACGTCAAAAATGCCAAATTTTTTCGTGGACGTCCGTCAAGACCTTGTCTATGCATACAGTTGGCCATCACGGATTGTCCGGCCCATTTGGAGGGTCAAACGAGCACCGAAGCGAGCATACGCCTCATTTCGACGATTTTCGTGTGCTACAGCACACCATTTTTTGGGTGATCCGGATTCCGACGTCAAAAATGCCAAATTTTTTCGTGGACGTCCGTCAAGACCTTGTCTATGCATACGGTTGGCCATCACGGATTGTCCGGCCCATTTGGAGGGTCAAACGAGCCCCGAAGCGAGCATACGCCTCATTTCGACGATTTTCGTGTGCTATAGCACACCATTTTTTGGGTGATCCGGATTCCGACGTCAAAAATGCCTAATTTTTTCGTGGACGTCCGTCAAGACCTTGTCTATGCATACGGTTGGCCATCACGGATTGTCCGGACCATTTGGAGGGTCAAACGAGCCCCGAAGCGAGCATACGCCTCATTTCGACGATTTTCGTGTGCTATAGCACACCATTTTTTGGGTGATCCGGATTCCGACGTCAAAAATGCCAAATTTTTTCGTGGACGTCCGTCAAGACCTTGTCTATGCATACGGTTGGACATCACGGATTGTCCGGTCCATTTGGAGGGTCAAACGAGCCCCGAAGCGAGCATACGCCTCATTTCGACGATTTTCGTGTGCTATAGCACACCATTTTTTGGGTGATCCGGATTCCGACGTCAAAAATGCCAAATTTTTTCGTGGACGTCCGTCAAGACCTTTTCTATGCATACGGTTGGCCATCACGGATTGTCCGGCCCATTTGGAGGGTCAAACGAGCCCCGAAGTGAGCATACGCCTCATTTCGACGATTTTCATGTGCTATAGCACACCATTTTTTGGGTGATCCGGATTCCGACGTCAAAAATGCCAAATTTTTTCGTGGACGTCCGTCAAGACCTTGTCTATGCATACGGTTGGCCATCACGGATTGTCCGGCCCATTTGGAGGGTCAAACGAGCCCCAAAGCGAGCATACGCCTCATTTCGACGATTTTCGTGTGCTATAGCACACCATTTTTTGGGTGATCCGGATTCCGACGTCAAAAATGCCAAATTTTTTCGTGGACGTCCGTCAAGACCTTGTCTATGCATACGGTTGGCCATCACGGATTGTCCGGCCCATTTGGAGGGTCAAACGAGCCCCGAAGCGAGCATACGCCTCATTTCGACGATTTTCGTGTGCTACAGCACACCATTTTTTGGGTGATCCGGATTCCGACGTCAAAAATGCCAAATTTTTTCGTGGACGTCCGTCAAGACCTTGTCTGTGCATACGGTTGGCCATCACGGATTGTCCGGCCCATTTGGAGGGTCAAACGAGCCCCGAAGCGAGCATACGCCTCATTTCGACGATTTTCGTGTGCTACAGCACACCATTTTTTGGGTGATCCGGATTCCGACGTCAAAAATGCAAAATTTTTTCGTGGATGTCCGTAAAGACCTTGTCTGTGCATACGGTTGGCCATCACGGATTGTCCGGCCCATTTGGAGGGTCAAACGAGCCCCGAAGCGAGCATACGCCTCATTTCGACGATTTTCGTGTGCTACAGCACACCATTTTTTGGGTGATCCGGATTCCGACGTCAAAAATGCCAAATTTTTTCGTGGAAGTCCGTCAAGACCTTGTCTATGCATACGGTTGGCCATCACGGATTGTCCGGCCCATTTGGAGGGTCAAACGAGCCCCGAAGCGAGCATACGCCTCATTTCGACGATATTCGTGTGCTACAGCACACCATTTTTTGGGTGATCCGGATTCCGACGTCAAAAATGCCAAATTTTTTCGTGGACGTCCGTCAAGACCTTGTCTATGCATACGGTTGGCCATCACGGATTGTCCGGCCCATTTGGAGGGTCAAACGAGCCCCGAAGCGAGCATACGACTCATTTCGACGATTTTCGTGTGCTACAGCACACCATTTTTTGGGTGATCCGGATTCCGACGTCAAAAATGCCAAATTTTTTCGTGGACGTCCGTCAAGACCTTGTCTATGCATACGGTTTGCCATCACGGATTGTCCGGCCCATTTGGAGGGTCAAACGAGCCCCGAAGCGAGCATACGCCTCATTTCGACGATTTTCGTGTGCTACAGCACACCATTTTTTGGGTGATCCGGATTCCGACGTCAAAAATGCCAAATTTTTTCGTGGACGTCCGTCAAGACCTTGTCTATGCATACGGTTGGCCATCACGGATTGTCCGGCCAATTTGGAGGGTCAAACGAGTTCTGAAGCGAGCATACGCCTCATTTCGACGATTTTCGTGTGCTACAGCACACCATTTTTTGGGTGATCCGGATTCCGACGTCAAAAATGCCAAATTTTTTCGTGGACGTCCGTCAAGACCTTGTCTATGCATACGGTTGGCCATCACGGATTGTCCGGCCCATTTAGAGGGTCAAACGAGCCCCGAAGCGAGCATACGCCTCATTTCGACGATTTTCGTGTGCTATAGCACACCATTTTTTGGGTGATCCGGATTCCGACGTCAAAAATGCCTAATTTTTTCGTGGACGTCCGTCAAGACCTTGTCTATGCATACGGTGGGCCATCACGGATTGTCCGGACCATTTGGAGGGTCAAACGAGCCCCGAAGCGAGCATACGCCTCATTTCGACGATTTTCGTGTGCTATAGCACACCATTTTTTGGGTGATCCGGATTCCGACGTCAAAAATGCCAAATTTTTTCGTGGACGTCCGTCAAGACCTTGTCTATGCATACGGTTGGACATCACGGATTGTCCGGTCCATTTGGAGGGTCAAACGAGCCCCGAAGCGAGCATACGCCTCATTTCGACGATTTTCGTGTGCTATAGCACACCATTTTTTGGGTGATCCGGATTCCGACGTCAAAAATGCCAAATTTTTTCGTGGACGTCCGTCAAGACCTTTTCTATGCATACGGTTGGCCATCACGGATTGTCCGGCCCATTTGGAGGGTCAAACGAGCCCCGAAGTGAGCATACGCCTCATTTCGACGATTTTCGTGTGCTATAGCACACCATTTTTTGGGTGATCCGGATTCCGACGTCAAAAATGCCAAATTTTTTCGTGGACGTCCGTCAAGACCTTGTCTATGCATACGGTTGGCCATCACGGATTGTCCGGCCCATTTGGAGGGTCAAACGAGCCCCAAAGCGAGCATACGCCTCATTTCGACGATTTTCGTGTGCTATAGCACACCATTTTTTGGGTGATCCGGATTCCGACGTCAAAAATGCCAAATTTTTTCGTGGACGTCCGTCAAGACCTTGTCTATGCATACGGTTGGCCATCACGGATTGTCCGGCCCATTTGGAGGGTCAAACGAGCCCCGAAGCGAGCATACGCCTCATTTCGACGATTTTCGTGTGCTAGAGCACACCATTTTTTGGGTGATCCGGATTCCGACGTCAAAAATGCCAAATTTTTTCGTGGACGTCCGTCAAGACCTTGTCTGTGCATACGGTTGGCCATCACGGATTGTCCGGCCCATTTGGAGGGTCAAACGAGCCCCGAAGCGAGCATACGCCTCATTTCGACGATTTTCGTGTGCTACAGCACACCATTTTTTGGGTGATCCGGATTCCGACGTCAAAAATGCCAAATTTTTTCGTGGATGTCCGTAAAGACCTTGTCTGTGCATACGGTTGGCCATCACGGATTGTCCGGCCCATTTGGAGGGTCAAACGAGCCCCGAAGCGAGCATACGCCTCATTTCGACGATTTTCGTGTGCTACAGCACACCATTTTTTGGGTGATCCGGATTCCGACGTCAAAAATGCCAAATTTTTTCGTGGACGTCCGTCAAGACCTTGTCTATGCATACGGTTGGCCATCACGGATTGTCCGGCCCATTTGGAGGGTCAAACGAGCCCCGAAGCGAGCATACAACTCATTTCGACGATTTTTGTGTGCTATAGCACACCATTTTTTGGGTGATCCGGATTCCGACGTCAAAAATGCCAAATTTTTTCGTGGACGTCCGTCAAGACCTTGTCTATGCATACGGTTGGCCATCACGGATTGTCCGGCCCATTTGGAGGGTCAAACGAGCCCCGAAGCGAGCATACGCCTCATTTCGATGATTTTCGTGTGCTACAGCACACCATTTTTTGGGTGATCCGGATTCCGACGTCAAAAATGCCAAATTTTTTCGTGGACGTCCGTCAAGACCTTGTCTATGCATACGGTTGGCCATCACGGATTGTCCGGCCCATTTGGAGGGTCAAACGAGCCCCGAAGCGAGCATACGCCTCATTTCGACGATTTTCGTGTGCTACAGCACACCATTTTTTGGGTGATCCGGATTCCGACGTCAAAAATGCAAAATTTTTTCGTGGACGTCCGTCAAGACCTTGTCAATGCATACGGTTGGCCATCACGGATTGTCCGGCCCATTTGGAGGGTCAAACGAGCCCCGAAGCGAGCATACGCCTCATTTCGACGATTTTCGTGTGCTACAGCACACCATTTTTTGGGTGATCCGGATTCCGACGTCAAAAATGCCAAATTTTTTCGTGGACGTCCGTCAAGACCTTGTCTATGCATACGGTTGGCCATCACGGATTGTCCGGCCCATTTGGAGGGTCAAACGAGCCCCGAAGCGAGCATACGCCTCATTTCGACGATTTTCGTGTGCTACAGCACACCATTTTTTGGGTGATCCGGATTCCGACGTCAAAAATGCCAAATTTTTTCGTGGACGTCCGTCAAGACCTTGTCTATGCATACGGTTGGCCATCACGGATTGTCCGGCCCATTTGGAGGGTCAAACGAGCCCCGAAGCGAGCATACGCCTCATTTCGACGATTTTCGTGTGCTACAGCACACCATTTTTTGGGTGATCCGGATTCCGACGTCAAAAATGCCAAATGTTTTCGTGGACGTCCGTCAAGACCTTGTCTATGCATACGGTTGGCCATCACGGATTGTCCGGCCCATTTGGAGGGTCAAACGAGCCCCGAAGCAAGCATACGCCTCATTTCGACGATTTTGGTGTGCTACAGCACACCATTTTTTGGGTGATCCGGATTCCGACGTCAAAAATGCCAAATTTTTTCGTGGACGTCCGTCAAGACCTTGTCTATGCATACGGTTGGCCATCACGGATTGTCCGGCCAATTTGGAGGGTCAAACGAGCTCCGAAGCGAGCATACGCCTCATTTCGATGATTTTCGTGTGCTACAGCACACCATTTTTTGGATGATCCGGATTCCGACGTCAAAAATGCCAAATTTTTTCGTGGACGTCCGTCAAGACCTTGTCTATGCATACGGTTGGCCATCACGGATTGTCCGGCCCATTTGGAGGGTCAAACGAGCCCCGAAGCGAGCATACGCCTCATTTCGACGATTTTCGTGTGCTACAGCACACCATTTTTTGGGTGATCCGGATTCCTACGTCAAAAATGCCAAATTTTTTCGTGGACGTCCGTCAAGACCTTGTCTATGCATACAGTTGGCCATCACGGATTGTCCGGCCCATTTGGAGGGTCAAACGAGCCCCGAAGCGAGCATACGCCTCATTTCGACGATTTTCGTGTGCTACAGCACACCATTTTTTGGGTGATCCGGATTCCGACGTCAAAAATGCCAAATTTTTTTGTGGACGTCCGTCAAGACCTTGTCTATGCATACGGTTGGCCATCACGGATTGTCCGGCCCATTTGGAGGGTCAAACGAGCCCCGAAGCGAGCATACGCCTCATTTCGACGATTTTCGTGTGCTACAGCACACCATTTTTTGGGTGATCCGGATTCCGACGTCAAAAATGCCAAATTTTTTCGTGGACGTCCGTCAAGACCTTGTCTATGCATACGGTTGGCCATCACGGATTGTCCGGCCCATTTGGAGGGTCAAACGAGCCCCGAAGCGAGCATACGCCTCATTTCGACGATTTTCGTGTGCTACAGCACACCATTTTTTGGGTGATCCGGATTTCGACGTCAAAAATGCCAAATTTTTTCGTGGACGTCCGTCAAGACCTTGTCTATGCATACGGTTGGCCATCACGGATTGTCCGGCCCATTTGGAGGGTCAAACGAGCCCCGAAGCAAGCATACGCCTCATTTCGACGATTTTCGTGTGCTACAGCACACCATTTTTTGGGTGATCCGGATTCCGACGTCAAAAATGCCAAATTTTTTCGTGGACGTCCGTCAAGACCTTGTCTATGCATACGGTTGGCCATCACGGATTGTCCGGCCAATTTGGAGGGTCAAACGAGCTCCGAAGCGAGCATACGCCCTCATTTCGACGAATTTCGTGTGCTATAGCACACCAATTTTTGGGTGATCCGGATTCCGACGTCAAAAATGCCAAATTTTTTCGTGGACGTCCGTCAAGACCTTGTCTATGCATACGGTTGGCCATCACGGATTGTCCGGCCCATTTGGAGGGTCAAACGAGCCCCGAAGCGAGCGTACGCCTCATTTCGACGATTTTCGTGTGCTATAGCACACCATTTTTTGGGTGATCCGGATTCCGACGTCAAAAATGCCAAATTATTTCGTGGACGTCCGTCAAGACCTTTTCTATGCATACGGATGGCCATCACGGATTGTCCGGCCCATTTGGAGGGTCAAACGAGCCCCGAAGCGAGCATACGCCTCATTTCGACGATTTTCGTGTGCTATAGCACACCATTTTTTGGGTGATCCGGATTCCGACGTCAAAAATGCCAAATTTTTTCGTAGACGTCCGTCAAGACCTTGTCTATGCATACGGTTTGCCATCACGGATTGTTCGGCCCATTTGGAGGGTCAAACGAGCCCCGAAGGGAGCGTACGCCTCATTTCGACGATTTTCGTGTGCTATAGCACACCATTTTTTGGGTGATCCGGATTCCGACGTCAAAAATGCCAAATTTTTTCGTGGACGTCCGTCAAGACCTTGTCTATGCATACGGTTGGCCATCACGGATTGTGCGGCCCATTTGGAGGGTCAAACGAGCCCCGAAGCGAGCATACGCCTCATTTCGACGATTTTCGTGTGCTATAGCACACCATTTTTTGGGTGATCCGGATTGCGACGTCAAAAATGCCAAATTTTTTCATGGACGTCCGTCAAGACCTTGTCTATGCATACGGTTGGCCATCACGGATTGTCCGGCCCATTTGGAGGGTCAAACGAGCCCCGAAGCGAGCATACGCCTCATTTCGACGATTTTCGTGTGCTATAGCACACCATTTTTTGGGTGATCCGGATTCCGACGTCAAAAATGCCAAATTTTTTCGTGGACGTCCGTCAAGACCTTGTCTATGCATACGGTTGGCCATCACGGATTGTCCGGCCCATTTGGAGGGTCAAACGAGCCCCGAAGCGAGCATACGCCTCATTTCGACGATTTTCGTGTGCTATAGCACACCATTTTTTGGGTGATCCGGATTCCGACGTCAAAAATGCCAAATTTTTTCGTGGACGTCCGTCAAGACCTTGTCTATGCATACGGTTGGCCATTATGGATTGTCCGGCCCATTTGGAGGGTCAAACGAGCCCCGAAGCGAGCATACGCCTCATTTCGACGATTTTCGTGTGCTATAGCACACCATTTTTTGGGTGATCCGGATTCCGACGTCAAAAATGCCAAATTTTTTCGTGGACGTCCGTCAAGACCTTGTCTATGCATACGGTTGGCCATCACGGATTGTCCGGCCCATTTGGAGGGTCAAACGAGCCCCGAAGCGAGCATACGCCTCATTTCGACGATTTTCGTGTGCTATAGCACACCATTTTTTGGGTGATCCGGATTCCGACGTCAAAAATGCCAAATTTTTTCGTGGACGTCCGTCAAGACCTTGTCTATGCATACGGTTGGCCATTACGGATTGTCCGGCCCATTTGGAGGGTCAAACGAGCCCCGAAGCGAGCATACGCCTCATTTCGACGATTTTCGTGTGCTATAGCACACCATTTTTTGGGTGATCCGGATTCCGACGTCAAAAATGCCAAATTTTTTTGTGGACGTCCGTCAAGACCTTGTCTATGCATACGGTTGGACATCACGGATTGTCCGGCCCATTTGGAAGGTCAAACGAGCCCCGAAGCGAGCATACGCCTCATTTCGACGATTTTCGTGTGCTATAGCACACTATTTTTTGGGTGATCCGGATTCCGACGTCAAAAATGCCAAATTTTTTCGTGGACGTCCGTCAAGACCTTGTCTATGCATACGGTTGGCCATCACGGATTGTCCGGCCCATTTGGAGGGTCAAACGAGCCCCGAAGCGAGCATACGCCTCATTTCGACGATTTTCGTGTGCTATAGCACACCATTTTTTGGGTGATCCGGATTCCGACGTCAAAAATGCCAAATTTTTTCGAGGACGTCCGTCAAGACCTTGTCTATGCATACGGTTGGCCATCACGGATTGTCCGGCCCATTTGGAGGGTCAAAGGAGCCCCGAAGCGAGCATACGCCTCATTTCGACGATTTTCGTGTGCTATAGCACACCATTTTTTGGGTGATCCGGATTCCGACGTCAAAAATGCCAAATTTTTTCGTGGACGTCCGTCAAGACCTTGTCTATGCATACGGTTGGCCATCACGGATTGTCCGGCCCATTTGGAGGGTCAAAGGAGCCCCGAAGCGAGCATACGCCTCATTTCGACGATTTTCGTGTGCTATAGCACACCATTTTTTGGGTGATCCGGATTCCGACGTCAAAAATGCCAAATTTTTTTGTGGACGTCCGTCAAGACCTTGTCTATTCATACGGTTGGCCATCACGGATTGTCCGGCCCATTTGGAGGGTCAAACGAGCCCCGAAGCGAGCATACGCCTCATTTCGACGATTTTCGTGTGCTATAGCACACCATTTTTTGGGTGATCCGGATTCCGACGTCAAAAATGCCAAATTTTTTCGTGGACGTCCGTCAAGACCTTGTCTATGCATACGGTTGGCCATCACGGATTGTCCGGCCCATTTGGAGGGTCAAACGAGCCCCGAAGCGAGCATACGCCTCATTTCGACGATTTTCGTGTGCTATAGCACACCATTTTTTGGGTGATCCGGATTCCGACGTCAAAAATGCCAAATTTTTTCATGGACGTCCGTCAAGACCTTGTCAATGCATACGGTTGGCCATCACGGATTGTCCGGCCCATTTGGAGGGTCAAACGAGCCCGAAGCGAGCATACGCCTCATTTCGACGATTTTCGTGTGCTATAGCACACCATTTTTTGGGTGATCCGGATTCCGACGTCAAAAATGCCAAATTTTTTCGTGGACGTCCGTCAAGACCTTGTCTATGCATACGGTTGGCCATCACGGATTGTCCGGCCCATTTGGAGGGTCAAACGCGCCCCAAAGCGAGCATACGCCTCATTTCGACGATTTTCGTGTGCTATAGCACACCATTTTTTGGGTGATCCGGATTCCGACGTCAAAAATGCCAAATTTTTTCGTGGACGTCCGTCAAGACCTTGTCTATGCATACGGTTGGCCATCACGGATTGTCCGGCCCATTTGGAGGGTCAAACGAGCCCCGAAGCGAGCATACGCCTCATTTCGACGATTTTCGTGTGCTATAACACACCATTTTTTGGGTGATCCGGATTCCGACGTCAAAAATGCCAAATTTTTTCGTGGACGTCCGTCAAGACCTTGTCTATGCATACGGTTGTCCATCACGGATTGTCCGGCCCATTTGGAGGGTCAAACGCGCCCCGAAGCGAGCATACGCCTCATTTCGACGATTTTCGTGTGCTATAGCACACCATTTTTTGGGTGATCCGGATTCCGACGTCAAAAATGCCAAATTTTTTCGTGGACGTCCGTCAAGACCTTGTCTATGCATACGGTTGGCCATCACGGATTGTCCGGCCCATTTGGAGGGTCAAACGCGCCCCGAAGCGAGCATACGCCTCATTTCGACGATTTTCGTGTGCTATAGCACACCATTTTTTGGGTGATCCGGATTCCGACGTCAAAAATGCCAAATTTTTTCGTGGACGTCCGTCAAGACCTTGTCTATGCATACGGTTGGCCATCACGGATTGTCCGGCCCATTTGGAGGGTCAAACGAGCCCCGAAGTGAGCATACACCTCATTTCGACGATTTTCGTGTGCTATAGCACACCATTTTTTGGGTGATCCGGATTCCGACGTCAAAAATGCCAAATTTTTTTGTGGACGTCCGTCAAGACCTTGTCTATGCATACGGTTGGCCATCACGGATTGTCCGGCCCATTTGGAGGGTCAAACGCGCCCCGAAGCGAGCATACGCCTCATTTCGACGATTTTCGTGTGCTATAGCACACCATTTTTTGGATGATCCGGATTCCGACGTCAAAAATGCCAAATTTTTTCGTGGACGTCCGTCAAGACCTTGTCTATGCATACGGTTGGCCATCACGGATTGTCCGGCCCATTTAGAGGGTCAAACGCGCCCCGAAGCGAGCATACGCCTCATTTCGACGATTTTCGTGTGCTATAGCACACCATTTTTTGGGTGATCCGGATTCCGACGTCAAAAATGCCAAATTTTTTCGTGGACGTCCGTCAAGACCTTGTCTATGCATACGGTTGGCCATCACGGATTGTCCGGCCCATTTGGAGGGTCAAACGCGCCCCGAAGCGAGCATACGCCTCATTTCGACGATTTTCGTGTGCTATAGCACACCATTTTTTGGGTGATCCGGATTCCGACGTCAAAAATGCCAAATTTTTTCGTGGACGTCCGTCAAGACCTTGTTTATGCATACGGTTGGCCATCGCGGATTGTCCGGCCCATTTAGAGGGTCAAACGCGCCCCGAAGCGAGCATACGCCTCATTTCGACGATTTTCATGTGCTATAGCACACCATTATTTGGGTGATCCGGATTCCGACGTAAAAAATGCCAAATTTTTTCGTGGACGTCCGTCAAGACCTTGTCTATGCATACGGTTGGCCATCACGGATTGTCCGGCCCATTTGGAGGGTCAAACGAGCTCCGAAGCGAGCATACGCCTCATTTCAACGATTTTCGTGTGCTATAGCACACCATTTTTTGGGTGATCCGGATTCCGACGTCAAAAATGCCAAATTTTTTCGTGGACGTCCGTCAAGACCTTGTCTATGCATACAGTTGGCCATCACGGATTGTTCGGCCCATTTGGAGGGTCAAACGAACCCCGAAGCGAGCATACGCCTCATTTCGACGATTTTCGTGTGCTATAGCACACCATTTTTTGGGTGATCCGGATTCCGACGTCAAAAATGTCAAATTTTTTCGTGGACGTCCGTCAAGACCTTGTCTATGCATACGGTTGGCCATCACGGATTGTCCGGCCCATTTGGAGGGTCAAACGAGCCCCGAAGCGAGCATACGCCTCATTTCGACGATTTTCGTGTGCTATAGCACACCATTTTTTGGGTGATCCGGATTCCGACGTCAAAAATGCCAAATGTTTTCGTGGACGTCCGTCAAGACCTTGTCTATGCATACGGTTGGCCATCACGGATTGTCCGGCCCATTTGGAGGGTCAAACGTGCCCCGAAGCGAGCATACGCCTCATTTCGACGATTTTCGTGTGCTATAGCACACCATTTTTTGGGTGATCCGGATTCCGACGTCAAAAATGCCAAATTTTTTCGTGGACGTCCGTCAAGACCTTGTCTATGCATACGGTTGGCCATCACAGATTGTCCGGTCCATTTGGAGGGTCAAACGAGCCCCGAAGCGAGCATACGCCTCATTTCGACGATTTTCGTGTGCTATAGAACACGATTTTTTGGGTGATCCGGATTCCGATGTCAAAAATGCCAAATTTTTTCGTGGACGTCCGTCAAGACCTTGTCTATGCATACGGTTGGCCATCACGGATTTTCCGGCCCATTTGGAGGGTCAAACGCATCCCGAAGCGAGCATACGCCTCATTTCGACGATTTTCGTGTGCTATAGCACACCATTTTTTGGGTGATCCGGATTCCGACGTCAAAAATGCCAAATTTTTTCGTGGACGTCCGTCAAGACCTTGTCTATGCATACGGTTGGCCATCACGGATTGTCCGGCCCATTTGGAGGGTCAAACGAGCCCCGAAGCGAGCATACGCCTCATTTCGACGATTTTCGTGTGCTATAGCACACCATTTTTTGGGTGATCCGGCTTCCGACGTCAAAAATGCCAAATTTTTTCGTGGACGTCCGTCAAGACCTTGTCTATACATACGGTTGGCCATCACGGATTGTCCGGCCCATTTGGAGGGTCAAACGAGCCCCGAAGCGAGCATACGCCTCATTTCGACGATTTTCGTGTGCTACAGCACACCATTTTTTGGGTGATACGGATTCCGACGTCAAAAATGCCAAATTTTTTCGTGGACGTCCGTCAAGACCTTGTCTGTGCATACGGTTGGCCATCACGGATTGTCCGGCCCATTTGGAGGGTCAAACGAGCCCCGAAGCGAGCATACGCCTCATTTCGACGATTTTCGTGTGCTACAGCACACCATTTTTTGGGTGATCCGGATTCCGACGTCAAAAATGCCAAATTTTTTCGTGGACGTCCGTCAAGACCTTGTCTGTGCATACGGTTGGCCATCACGGATTGTCCGGCCCATTTGGAGGGTCAAACGAGCCCCGAAGCGAGCATACGCCTCATTTCGACGATTTTCGTGTGCTACAGCACACCATTTTTTGGGTGATCCGGATTCCGACGTCAAAAATGCCAAATTTTTTCGTGGACGTCCGTCAAGACCTTGTCTGTGCATACGGTTGGCCATCACGGATTGTCCGGCCCATTTGGAGGGTCAAACGAGCCCCGAAGCGAGCATACGCCTCATTTCGACGATTTTCGTGTGCTACAGCACACCATTTTTTGGGTGATCCGGATTCCGACGTCAAAAATGCCAAATTTTTTCGTGGACGTCCGTCAAGACCTTGTCTGTGCATACGGTTGGCCATCACGGATTGTCCGGCCCATTTGGAGGGTCAAACGAGCCCCGAAGCGAGCATACGCCTCATTTCGACAATTTTCGTGTGCTACAGCACACCATTTTTTGGGTGATCCGGATTCCGACGTCAAAAATGCCAAATTTTTTCGTGGACGTCCTTCGAGACCTTGTCTATGCATACGGTTGGCAATCACGGATTGTCCGGCCCATTTGGAGGGTCAAACGAGCCCCGAAGCGAGCATACGCCTTATTTCGACGATTTTCGTGTGCTACAGCACACCATTTTTTGGGTGATCCGGATTCCGACGTCAAAAATGCCAAATTTTTTCGTGGACGTCCATCAAGACCTGGTCTATGCATACGGTTGGCCATCACGGATTGTCCGGCCCATTTGGAGGGTCAAACGAGCCCCGAAGCGAGCATACGCCTCATTTCGACGATTTTCGTGTGCTATAGCACACCATTTTTGGGTGATCCGGATTCCGACGTCAAAAATGCCAAATTTTTTCGTGGATGTCCGTCAAGACCTTGTCTATGCATACGGTTGGCCATCACGGATTGTCCGGCCCATTTGGAGGGTCAAACGAGCCCCGAAGCGAGCATACGCCTCATTTTTACGATTTTCGTGTGCTATAGCACGCCATTTTTTGGGTGATCCGGATTCTGACGTCAAAAATGCCAAATTTTTTCGTGGACGTCCGTCAAGACCTTGTCTATGCATACGGTTGGCCATCACGGATTGTCCGGTGCATTTGGAGGGTCAAAAGAGCCCCGAAGCGAGCATACGCCTCATTTCGACGATTTTCGTGTGCTATAGCACACAATTTTTTGGGTGATCCGGATTCCGACGTCAAAAATGCCAAATGTTTTCGTGGACGTCCGTCAAGACCTTGTCTATGCATACGGTTGGCCATCACGGATTGTCCGGCCCATTTGGAGGGTCAAACGAGCCCCGAAGCGAGCATACGCCTCATTTCGATGATTTTCGTGTGCTATAGCACACCATTTTTTGGGTGATCCGGATTCCGACGTCAAAAATTCCAAATTTTTTCGTGGACGTCCGTCAAGACCTTGTCTATGCATACGGTTGGCCATCACGGATTGTCCGGCCCATTTGGAGGGTCAAACGAGCCCCGAAGAGAGCATACGCCTCATTTCGACGATTTTCGTGTGCTACAGCACACCATTTTTTGGGTGATCCGAATTCCGACGTCAAAAATGCCAAATTTTTTCGTGGACGTCCGTCAAGACCTTGTCTATGCATACGGTTGGCCATCACGGATTGTCCGGCCCATTTGGAGGGTCAAACGAGCCCCGAAGCGAGCATACGCCTCATTTCGACGATTTTCGTGTGCTATAGCACACCATTTTTTGGGTGATCCGGATTCCGACGTCAAAAATGCCAAATTTTTTCGTGGACATCCGTCAACACCTTGTCTATGCATACGGTTGGCCATCACGGATTGTCCGGCCCATTTGGAGGGTCAAACGAGCCCCGAAGCGAGCATACGCCTCATTTCGACGATTTTCGTGTGCTATAGCACACCATTTTTTGGGTGATCCGGATTCGGACGTCAAAAATGCCAAATTTTTTCGTGGACGTCCGTCAAGACCTTGTCTATGCATACGGTTGGCCATCACGGATTGTCCGGCCCAATTGGAGGGTCAAACGAGCCCCGAAGCGAGCATACGCCTCATTTCGACGATTTTCGTGTGCTATAGCACACCATTTTTTGGGTGATCCGGATTCCAACGTCAAAAATGCCAAATTTTTTCGTGGACGTCCGTCAAGACCTTGTCTATGCATACGGTTGGCCATCACGGATTGTCCGGCCTATTTGGAGGGTCAAACGAGCCCCGAAGCGAGCATACGCCTCATTTCGACGATTTTCGTGTGCTATAGCACACCATTTTTTGGGTGATCCGGATTCCGACGTCAAAAATGCCAAATTTTTTCGTGGATGTCCGTCAAGACCTTGTCTATGCATACGGTTGGCCATCACGGATTGTCCGGCCCATTTGGAGGGTCAAACGAGCCCCGAAGCGAGCATACGCCTCGTTTCGACGATTTTCGTGTGCTATAGCACACCATTTTTTGGGTGATCCGGATTCCGACGTCAAAAATGCCAAATTTTTTCATGGACGTCCGTCAAGACCTTGTCTATGCATACGGTTGGCCATCACGGATTGTCCGGCCCATTTGGAGGGTCAAACGAGCCCCGATGCGAGCATACGCCTCATTTCGACGATTTTCGTGTGCTATAGCACACCATTTTTTGGGTGATCCGGATTCGGACGTCAAAAATGCCAAATTTTTTCGTGGACGTCCGTCAAGACCTTGTCTATGCATACGGTTGGCCATCACGGATTGTCCGGCCCATTTGGAGGGTCAAACGTGCCCCGAAGCGAGCATACGCCTCATTTCGACGATTTTCGTGTGCTATAGCACACCATTTTTTGGGTGATCCGGATTCCGACGTCAAAAATGCCAAATTTTTTCGTGGACGTCCGTCAAGACCTTGTCTATGCATATGGTTGGCCATCACGGATTGTCCGGCCCATTTGGAGGGTCAAACGAGCCCCGAAGCGAGCATACGCCTCATTTCGACGATTTTCGTGTGCTATAGCACACCATTTTTTGGGTGATCCGGATTCCGACGTCAAAAATGCCAAATTTTTTCGTGGACGTCCGTCAAGACCTTGTCTATGCATACGGTTGGCCATCACGGATTGTCCGGCCCATTTGGAGGGTCAAACGAGCCCCGAAGCGAGCATACGCCTCATTTCGACGATTTTCGTGTGCTACAACACACCATTTTTTGGGTGATCCGGATTCCGACGTCAAAAATGCCAAATTTTTTTGTGGACGTCCGTCAAGACCTTGTCTATGCATACGGTTGGCCATCACGGATTGTCCGGCCCATTTGGAGGGTCAAACGAGCCCCGAAGCGAGCATACGCCTCATTTCAACGATTTTCGTGTGCTATAGCACACCATTTTTTGGGTGATCCGGATTCCGACGTCAAAAATGCAAAATTTTTTCGTGGACGTCCGTCAAGACCTTGTCTATGCATACGGTTGGCCATAACGGATTGTCCGGCCCATTTGGAGGGTCAAACGCGCCCCGAAGCGAGCATACGCCTCATTTCGACGATTTTCGTGTGCTACAGCACACCATTTTTTGGGTGATCCGGATTCTGACGTCAAAAATGCCAAATTTTTTCGTGGACGTTCGTCAAGACCTTGTCTATGCATACGGTTGGCCATCACGGATTGTCCGGCCCATTTGGAGGGTCAAACGAGCCCCGAAGCGAGCATACGCCTCATTTCGACGATTTTCGTGTGCTATAGCACACCATTTTTTGGGTGATCCGGATTCCAACGTCAAAAATGCCAAATTTTTTCGTGGACGTCCGTCAAGACCTTGTCTATGCATACGGTTGGCCATCACGGATTGTCCGGCCCATTTGGAGGGTCAAACGAGCCCCGAAGCGAGCATACGCCTCATTTCGACGATTTTCGTGTGCTATAGCACACCATTTTTTGGGTGATCCGGATTCCAACGTCAAAAATGCCAAATTTTTTCGTGGACGTCCGTCAAGACCTTGTCTATGCATACGGTTGGCCATCACGGATTGTCCGGCCCATTTGGAGGGTCAAACGAGCCCCGAAGCGAGCATACGCCTCATTTCGACGATTTTCGTGTGCTATAGCACACCATTTTTTGGGTGATCCGGATTCCGACGTCAAAAATGCCAAATTTTTTCGTGGACGTCCGTCAAGACCTTGTCTATGCATACGGTTGGCCATCACGGATTGTCCGGCCCATTTGGAGGGTCAAACGAGCCCCGAAGCGAGCATACGCCTCATTTCGATGATTTTCGTGTGCTATAGCACACCATTTTTTGGGTGATCCGGATTCCGACGTCAAAAATGCCAAATTTTTTCGTGGACGTCCGTCAAGACCTTGTCTATGCATACGGTTGGCCATCACGGATTGTCCGGCCCATTTGGAGGGTCAAACGAGCCCCGAAGCGAGCATACGCCTCATTTCGACGATTTTCGTGTGCTATAGCAGACCATTTTTTGGGTGATCCGGATTTCGACGTCAAAAATGTCAAATTTTTTCGTGGACGTCCGTCAAGACCTTGTCTATGCATACGGTTGGCCCTCACGGATTGTCCGGCCCATTTGGAGGGTCAAACGAGCCCCGAAGCGAGCATACGCCTCATTTCGACGATTTTCGTGTGCTATAGCACACCATTTTTTGGGTGATCCGGATTCCGACGTCAAAAATGCCAAATTTTTTCGTGGACGTCCGCCAAGACCTTGTCTATGAATACGGTTGGCCATCACGGATTGTCCGGCCCATTTGGAGGGTCAAACGAGCCCCGAAGCGAGCATACGCCTCATTTCGACGATTTTCGTGTGCTACAGCACACCATTTTTTGGGTGATCCGGATTCCGACGTCAAAAATGCCAAATTTTTTCGTGGACGTCCGTCAAGACCTTGTCTATGCATACGGTTGGCCATCACGGATTGTCCGGCCCATTTGGAGGGTCAAACGAGCCCCGAAGCGAGCATACGCCTCATTTCGATGATTTTCGTGTGCTATAGCACACCATTTTTTGGGTGATCCGGATTCCGACGTCAAAAATTCCAAATTTTTTCGTGGACGTCCGTCAAGACCTTGTCTATGCATACGGTTGGCCATCACGGATTGTCCGGCCCATTTGGAGGGTCAAACGAGCCCCGAAGTGAGCATACGCCTCATTTCGACGATTTTCGTGTGCTACAGCACACCATTTTTTGGGTGATCCGAATTCCGACGTCAAAAATGCCAAATTTTTTCGTGGACGTCCGTCAAGACCTTGTCTATGCATACGGTTGGCCATCACGGATTGTCCGGCCCATTTGGAGGGTCAAACGAGCCCCGAAGCGAGCATACGCCTCATTTCGACGATTTTCGTGTGCTATAGCACACCATTTTTTGGGTGATCCGGATTCCGACGTCAAAAATGCCAAATTTTTTCGTGGACGTCCGTCAACACCTTGTCTATGCATACGGTTGGCCATCACGGATTGTCCGGCCCATTTGGAGGGTCAAACGAGCCCCGAAGCGAGCATACGCCTCATTTCGACGATTTTCGTGTGCTATAGCACACCATTTTTTGGGTGATCCGGATTCGGACGTCAAAAATGCCAAATTTTTTCGTGGACGTCCGTCAAGACCTTGTCTATGCATACGGTTGGCCATCACGGATTGTCCGGCCCATTTGGAGGGTCAAACGAGCCCCGAAGCGAGCATACGCCTCATTTCGACGATTTTCGTGTGCTATAGCACACCATTTTTTGGGTGATCCGGATTCCAACGTCAAAAATGCCAAATTTTTTCGTGGACGTCCGTCAAGACCTTGTCTATGCATACGGTTGGCCATCACGGATTGTCCGGCCCATTTGGAGGGTCAAACGAGCCCCGAAGCGAGCATACGCCTCATTTCGACGATTTTCGTGTGCTATAGCACACCATTTTTTGGGTGATCCGGATTCCGACGTCAAAAATGCCAAATTTTTTCGTGGATGTCCGTCAAGACCTTGTCTATGCATACGGTTGGCCATCACGGATTGTCCGGCCCATTTGGAGGGTCAAACGAGCCCCGAAGCGAGCATACGCCTCGTTTCGACGATTTTCGTGTGCTATAGCACACCATTTTTTGGGTGATCCGGATTCCGACGTCAAAAATGCCAAATTTTTTCATGGACGTCCGTCAAGACCTTGTCTATGCATACGGTTGGCCATCACGGATTGTCCGGCCCATTTGGAGGGTCAAACGAGCCCCGATGCGAGCATACGCCTCATTTCGACGATTTTCGTGTGCTATAGCACACCATTTTTTGGGTGATCCGGATTCGGACGTCAAAAATGCCAAATTTTTTCGTGGACGTCCGTCAAGACCTTGTCTATGCATACGGTTGGCCATCACGGATTGTCCGGCCCATTTGGAGGGTCAAACGTGCCCCGAAGCGAGCATACGCCTCATTTCGACGATTTTCGTGTGCTATAGCACACCATTTTTTGGGTGATCCGGATTCCGACGTCAAAAATGCCAAATTTTTTCGTGGACGTCCGTCAAGACCTTGTCTATGCATATGGTTGGCCATCACGGATTGTCCGGCCCATTTGGAGGGTCAAACGAGCCCCGAAGCGAGCATACGCCTCATTTCGACGATTTTCGTGTGCTATAGCACACCATTTTTTGGGTGATCCGGATTCCGACGTCAAAAATGCCAAATTTTTTCGTGGACGTCCGTCAAGACCTTGTCTATGCATACGGTTGGCCATCACGGATTGTCCGGCCCATTTGGAGGGTCAAACGAGCCCCGAAGCGAGCATACGCCTCATTTCGACGATTTTCGTGTGCTACAACACACCATTTTTTGGGTGATCCGGATTCCGACGTCAAAAATGCCAAATTTTTTCGTGGACGTCCGTCAAGACCTTGTCTATGCATACGGTTGGCCATCACGGATTGTCCGGCCCATTTGGAGGGTCAAACGAGCCCCGAAGCGAGCATACGCCTCATTTCAACGATTTTCGTGTGCTATAGCACACCATTTTTTGGGTGATCCGGATTCCGACGTCAAAAATGCCAAATTTTTTCGTGGACGTCCGTCAAGACCTTGTCTATGCATATGGTTGGCCATAACGGATTGTCCGGCCCATTTGGAGGGTCAAACGCGCCCCGAAGCGAGCATACGCCTCATTTCGACGATTTTCGTGTGCTACAGCACACCATTTTTTGGGTGATCCGGATTCTGACGTCAAAAATGCCAAATTTTTTCGTGGACGTCCGTCAAGACCTTGTCTATGCATACGGTTGGCCATCACGGATTGTCCGGCCCATTTGGAGGGTCAAACGAGCCCCGAAGCGAGCATACGCCTCATTTCGACGATTTTCGTGTGCTATAGCACACCATTTTTTGGGTGATCCGGATTCCAACGTCAAAAATGCCAAATTTTTTCGTGGACGTCCGTCAAGACCTTGTCTATGCATACGGTTGGCCATCACGGATTGTCCGGCCCATTTGGAGGGTCAAACGAGCCCCGAAGCGAGCATACGCCTCATTTCGACGATTTTCGTGTGCTATAGCACACCATTTTTTGGGTGATCCGGATTCCGACGTCAAAAATGCCAAATTTTTTCGTGGACGTCCGTCAAGACCTTGTCTATGCATACGGTTGGCCATCACGGATTGTCCGGCCCATTTGGAGGGTCAAACGAGCCCCGAAGCGAGCATACGCCTCGTTTCGACGATTTTCGTGTGGTATAGCACACCATTTTTTGGGTGATCCGGATTCCGACGTCAAAAATGCCAAATTTTTTCGTGGACGTCCGTCAAGACCTTGTCTATGCATACGGTTGGCCATCACGGATTGTCCGGCCCATTTGGAGGGTCAAACGAGCCCCGAAGCGAGCATACGCCTCATTTCGACGATTTTCGTGTGCTATATCACACCATTTTTTGGGTGATCCGGATTCCGACGTCAAAAATGCCAAATTTTTTCGTGGACGTCCGTCAAGACCTTGTCTATGCATACGGTTGGCCATCACGGATTGTCCGGCCCATTTGGAGGGTCAAACGAGCCCCGAAGCGAGCATACGCCTCATTTCGACGATTTTCGTGTGCTATAGCACACCATTTTTTGGGTGATCCGGATTCCGACGTCAAAAATGCCAAATTTTTTCGTGGACGTCCGTAAAGACCTTGTCTATGCATACGGTTGGCCATCACGGATTGTCCGGCCCATTTGGAGGGTCAAACGAGCCCCGATGCGAGCATACGCCTCATTTCGACGATTTTCGTGTGCTATAGCACACCATTTTTTGGGTGATCCGGATTCCGACGTCAAAAATGCCAAATTTTTTATTGGACGTCCGTCAAGACCTTGTCTATGCATACGGTTGGCCATCACGGATTGTCCGGCCCATTTGGAGGGTCAAACGAGCCCCGAAGCGAGCATACGCCTCGTTTCGACGATTTTCGTGTGCTATAGCACACCATTTTTTGGGTGATCCGGATTCCGACGTCAAAAATGCTAAATTTTTTCGTGAACGTCCGTCAAGACCTTGTCTATGCATACGGTTGGCCATCACGGATTGTCCGGCCCATTTGGAGGGTCAAACGAGCCCCGATGCGAGCATACGCCTCATTTCGACGATTTTCGTGTGCTATAGCACACCATTTTTTGGGTGATCCGGATTCGGACGTCAAAAATGCCAAATTTTTTCGTGGACGTCCGTCAAGACCTTGTCTATGCATACGGTTGGCCATCACGGATTGTCCGGCCCATTTGGAGGGTCAAACGAGCCCCGAAGCGAGCATACGCCTCATTTCGACGATTTTCGTGTGCTATAGCACACCATTTTTTGGGTGATCCGGATTCCGACGTCAAAAATGCCAAATGTTTTCGTGGACGTCCGCCAAGACCTTGTCTATGCATACGGTTGGCCATCACGGATTGTCCGGCCCATTTGGAGGGTCAAACGAGCCCCGAAGCGAGCATACGCCTCATTTCGACGATTTTCGTGTGCTATAGCACACCATTTTTTGGGTGATCCGGATTCCGACGTCAAAAATGCCAAATTTTTTCGTGGACGTCCGTCAAGACCTTGTCTATGCATACGGTTGGCCCTCACGGATTGTCCGGCCCATTTGGAGGGTCAAACGAGCCCCGAAGCGAGCATACGCCTCATTTCGACGATTTTCGTGTGCTATAGCACACCATTTTTGGGGTGATCCGGATTCCGACGTCAAAAATGCCAAATTTTTTCATGGACGTCCCTCAAGACCTTGTCTATGCATACGATTGGCCATCACGGATTTTCCGGCCCATTTGGAGGGTCAAACGAGCCCCGAAGCGAGCATACGCCTCATTTCGATGATTTTCGTGTGCTATAGCACACCATTTTTTGGGTGATCCGGAATCCGACGTCAAAAATGCCAAATTTTTTCGTGGACGTCCGTCAAGACCTTGTCTATGCATACGGTTGGCCATCACGGATTGTCCGGCCCATTTGGAGGGTCAAACGAGCCCCGAAGCGAGCATACGCCTCATTTCGACGATTTTCGTGTGCTATAGCACACCATTTTTTGGGTGATCCGGATTCCGACGTCAAAAATGCCAAATTTTTTCGTGGACGTCCGTCAAGACCTTGTCTATGCATACGGTTGGCCATCACGGATTGTCCGGCCCATTTGGAGGGTCAAACGAGCCCCGAAGCGAGCATACGCCTCATTTCGACGATTTTCGTGTGCTATAGCACACCATTTTTTGGGTGATCCGGATTCCGACGTCAAAAATGCCAAATTTTTTCGTGGACGTCCGTCAAGACCTTGTATATGCATACGGTTTGCCATCACGGATTGTCCGGTCCATTTGGAGGGTCAAACGAGCCCCGAAGCGAGCATACGCCTCATTTCGACGATTTTCGTGTGCTATAGCACACCATTTTTTGGGTGATCCGGATTCCGACGGCAAAAATGCCAAATTTTTTCGTGGACGTCCGCCAAGACCTTGTCTATGAATACGGTTGGCCATCACGGATTGTCCGGCCCATTTGGAGGGTCAAACGAGCCCCGAAGCGAGCATACGCCTCATTTCGACGATTTTCGTGTGCTATAGCACACCATTTTTTGGGTGATCCGGATTCCGACGTCAAAAATGCCAAATTTTTTCGTGGACGTCCGCCAAGACCTTGTCTATGCATACGGTTGGCCATCACGGATTGTCCGGCCCATTTGGAGGGTCAAACGAGCCCCGAAGCGAGCATACGCCTCATTTCGACGATTTTCGTGTGCTATAGCACACCATTTTTTGGGTGATCCGGATTCCGACGTCAAAAATGCCAAATGTTTTCGTGGACATCCGTCAAGACCTTGTCTATGCATACGGTTGGCCATCACGGATTGTCCGGCCCATTTGGAGGGTCAAACGAGCCCCGAAGCGAGCATACGCCTCATTTCGACGATTTTCGTGTGCTATAGCACACCATTTTTTGGGTGATCCGTATTCCGACGTCAAAAATGCCAAATTTTTTCGTGGACGTCCGCCAAGACCTTGTCTATGCATACGGTTGGCCATCACGGATTGTCCGGCCCATTTGGAGGGTCAAACAAGCCCCGAAGCGAGCATACGCCTCATTTCGACGATTTTCGTGTGCTATAGCACACCATTTTTTGGGTGATCCGGATTCCGACGTTAAAAATGCCAAATTTTTTCGTGGACGTCCGCCAAGACCTTGTCTATGCATACGGTTGGCCATCACGGATTTTCCGGCCCATTTGGAGGGTCAAACGAGCCCCGAAGCGAGCATACGCCTCATTTCGACGATTTTCGTGTGCTATAGCACACCATTTTTTGGGTGATCCGGATTCCGACGTCAAAAATGCCAAATTTTTTCGTGGACGTCCGTCAAGACCTTGTCTATGCATACGGTTGGCCATCACGGATTGTCCGGCCCATTTGGAGGGTCAAACGAGCCCCGAAGCGAGCATACGCCTCATTTCGACGATTTTCGTGTGCTGTAGCACACCATTTTTTGGGTGATCCGGATTCCGACGTCAAAAATGCCAAATTTTTTCGTGGACGTCCGCCAAGACCTTGTCTATGCATACGGTTGGCCATCACGAATTGTCCGGCCCATTTGGAGGGTCAAACGAGCCCCGAAGCGAGCATACGCCTCATTTCGACGATTTTCGTGTGCTATAGCACACCATTTTTTGGGTGATCCGGATTCCGACGTCAAAAATGCAAAAATTTTTTGTGGATGTCCGTCAAGACCTTGTCTATGCATAGGGTTGGCCATCACGGATTGTCCGGCCAATTTGGAGGGTCAAACGAGCCCCGAAGCGAGCATACGCCTCATTTCGACGATTTTCGTGTGCTATAGCACACCATTTTTTCGGTGATCCGGATTCCGACGTCAAAAATGCCAAATTTTTTCGTGGACGTCCGTCAAGACCTTGTCTATGAATACGGTTGGCCATCACGGATTGTCCGGCCCATTTGGAGGGTCAAACGAGCCCCGAAGCGAGCATACGCCTCATTTCGACGATTTTCGTGTGCTATAGCACACCATTTTTTGGGTGATCCGGATTCCGACGTCAAAAATGCCAAATTTTTTCGTGGACGTCCGTCAAGACCTTGTCTATGCATACGGTTGGCCATCACGGATTGTCCGTCCCATTTGGAGGGTCAAACGAGCCCCGAAGCGAGCATACGCCTCATTTCGACGATTTTCGTGTGCTATAGCACACCATTTTTTGGTTGATCCGGATTCCGACGTCAAAAATGCCAAATTTTTTCGTGGACGTCCGTCAAGACCTTGTCTATGCATACGGTTGGCGATCACGGATTGTCCGGCCCATTTGGAGGGTCAAACGAGCCCCGAAGCGAGCATACGCCTCATTTCGACGATTTTCGTGTGCTATAGCACACCATTTTTTGGGTGATCCGGATTCCGACGTCAAAAATGCCAAATTTTTTCGTGGACGTCCGTCAAGACCTTGTCTATGCATACGGTTGGCCATCACGGATTGTCCGGCCCATTTGGAGGGTCAAACGAGCCCCGAAGCGAGCATACGCCTCATTTCGACGATTTTCGTGTGCTATAAAAATGCCAAATTTTTTCGTGGACGTCCGTCAAGACCTTGTCTATGCATACGGTTGGCCATCACGGATTGTCCGGCCCATTTGGAGGGTCAAACGAGCCCCGAAGCGAGCATACGCCTCATTTCGACGATTTTCGTGTGCAATAGCACACCATTTTTTGGGTGATCCGGATTCCGACGTCAAAAATGCCAAATTTTTTCGTGGACGTCCGTCAAGACCTTGTCTATGCATACGGTTGGCCATCACGGATTGTCCGGCCCATTTGGAGGGTCAAACGAGCCCCGATGCGAGCATACGCCTCATTTCGACGATTTTCGTGTGCTATAGCACACCATTTTTTGGGTGATCCGGATTCGGACGTCAAAAATGCCAAATTTTTTCGTGGACGTCCGTCAAGACCTTGTCTATGCATATGGTTGGCCATCACGGATTGTCCGGCCCATTTGGAGGGTCAAACGAGCCCCGAAGCGAGCATACGCCTTATTTCGACGATTTTCGTGTGCTATAGCACACCATTTTTTGGGTGATCCGGATTCCGACGTCAAAAATGCCAAATGTTTTCGTGGACGTCCGCCAAGACCTTGTCTATGCATACGGTTGGCCATCACGGATTGTCCGGCCCATTTGGAGGGTCAAACGAGCCCCGAAGCGAGCATACGCCTCATTTCGACGATTTTCGTGTGCTATAGCACACCATTTTTTGGGTGATCCGGATTCCGACGTCAAAAATGCCAAATTTTTTCGTGGACGTCCGTCAAGACCTTGTCTATGCATACGGTTGGCCCTCACGGATTGTCCGGCCCATTTGGAGGGTCAAACGAGCCCCGAAGCGAGCATACGCCTCATTTCGACGATTTTCGTGTGCTATAGCACACCATTTTTTGGGTGATCCGGATTTCAACGTCAAAAATGCCAAATTTTTTCATGGACGTCCCTCAAGACCTTGTCTATGCATACGGTTGGCCATCACGGATTTTCCGGCCCATTTGGAGGGTCAAACGAGCCCCGAAGCGAGCATACGCCTCATTTTGACGATTTTCGTGTGCTATAGCACACCATTTTTTGGGTGATCCGGAATCCGACGTCAAAAATGCCAAATTTTTTCGTGGACGTTCGTCAAGACCTTGTCTATGCATACGGTTGGCCATCACGGATTGTCCGGCCCATTTGGAGGGTCAAACGAGCCCCGAAGCGAGCATACGCCTCATTTCGACGATTTTCGTGTGCTATAGCACACCATTTTTTGGGTGATCCGGATTCCGACGTCAAAAATGCCAAATTTTTTGCGTGGACGTCCGTCAAGACCTTGTCTATGCATACGGTTGGCCATCACGGATTTTCCGGCCCATTTGGAGGGTCAAACGAGCCCCGAAGCGAGCATACGCCTCATTTCGACGATTTTCGTGTGCTATAGCACACCATTTTTTGGGTGATCCGGATTCCGACGTCAAAAATGCCAAATTTTTTCGTGGACGTCCGTCAAGACCTTGTCTATGCATACGGTTGGCCATCACGGATTGTCCGGCCCATTTGAAGGGTCAAACGAGCCCCAAAGCGAGCATACGCCTCATTTCGACGATTTTCGTGTGCTATAGCACACCATTTTTTGGGTGATCCGGATTCCGACGTCAAAAATGCCAAATTTTTTCGTGGACGTCCGCCAAGACCTTGTCTATGCATACGGTTGGCCATCACGGATTGTCCGGCCCATTTGGAGGGTCAAACGAGCCCCGAAGCGAGCATACGCCTCATTTCGACGATTTTCGTGTGCTATAGCACACCATTTTTTGGGTGATCCGGATTCCGACGTCAAAAATGCCAAATTTTTTCGTGGACGTCCGTCAAGACCTTGTCTATGCATACGGTTGGCCATCACGGATTGTCCGGCCCATTTGGAGGGTCAAACGAGCCCCGAAGCGAGCATACGCCTCATTTCGACGATTTTCGTGTGCTATAGCACACCATTTTTTGGGTGATCCGGATTCCGACGTCAAAAATGCCAAATTTTTTCGTGGACATCCGTCAAGACCTTGTCTATGCATACGGTTGGCCATCACGGATTGTCCGGCCCATTTGGAGGGTCAAACGAGCCCCGAAGCGAGCATACGCCTCATTTCGACGATTTTCGTGTGCTATAGCACACCATTTTTTGGGTGATCCGGATTCCGACGTCAAAAATGCCAAATTTTTTTGTGGACGTCCGTCAAGACCTTGTCTATGCATAGGGTTGGCCATCACGGATTGTCCGGCCAATTTGGAGGGTCAAACGAGCCCCGAAGCGAGCATACGCCTCATTTCGACGATTTTCGTGTGCTATAGCACACCATTTTTTGGGTGATCCGGATTCCGATGTCAAAAATGCCAAATTTTTTCGTGGACATCCGTCAAGACCTTGTCTATGAATATGGTTGGCCATCACGGATTGTCCGGCCCATTTGGAGGGTCAAACGAGCCCCGAAGCGAGCATACGCCTCATTTCGACGATTTTCGTATGCTATAGCACACCATTTTTTGGGTGATCTGGATTCCGACGTCAAAAATGCCAAATTTATTCGTGGACATCCGTCAAGACCTTGTCTATGCATACGGTTGGCCATCACGGATTGTCCGTCCCATTTGGAGGGTCAAACGAGCCCCGAAGCGAGCATACGCCTCATTTCGACGATTTTCGTGTGCTATAGCACACCATTTTTTGGGTGATCCGGATTCCGACGTCAAAAATGCCAAATTTTTTCGTGGACGTCCGTCAAGACCTTGTCTATGCATACGGTTGGCCATCACGGATTGTCCGGCCCATTTGGAGGGTCAAACGAGCCCCGAAGCGAGCATACGCCTCATTTCGACGATTTTCGTGTGCTATAGCACACCATTTTTTGGGTGATCCGGATTCCGACGTCAAAAATGCCAAATTTTTTCGTGGACGTCCGTCAAGACCTTATCTATGCATACGGTTGGCCATCACGGATTGTCCGGCCCATTTGGAGGGTCAAACGAGCCCCGAAGCGAGCATACGCCTCATTTCGACGATTTTCGTGTGATATAAAAATGCCAAATTTTTTCGTGGACGTCCGTCAAGACCTTGTCTATGCATACGGTTGGCCATCACGGATTGTCCGGCCCATTTGGAGGGTCAAACGAGCCCCGAAGCGAGCATACGCCTCATTTCGACGATTTTCGTGTGCTATAGCACACCATTTTTTGGGTGATCCGGATTCTGACATCAAAAATGCCAAATATTTTCGTGGACGTCCGTCAAGACCTTGTCTATGCATACGGTTGGCCATCACGGATTGTCCGGCCCATTTGGAGGGTCAAACGAGCCCCGAAGCGAGCATACGCCTGTTTTCGACGATTTTCGTGTGCTATAGCACACCATTTTTTGGGTGATCCGGATTCCAAAGTCAAATATGCCAAATTTTTTCGTGGACGTCCGTCAAGACCTTGTCTATGCATACGGTTGGCCATCACGGATTGTCCGGCCCATTTGGAGGGTCAAACGAGCCCCGAAGCGAGCATACGCCTCATTTCGACGATTTTCGTGTGCTATAAAAATGCCAAATTTTTTCGTGGACGTCCGTCAAGACCTTGTCTATGCATACGGTTGGCCATCACGGATTGTCCGGCCCATTTGGATGGTCAAACGAGCCCCGAAGCGAGCATACGCCTCATTTCGACGATTTTCGTGTGCTATAGCACACCATTTTTTGGGTGATCCGGATTCTGACATCAAAAATGCCAAATATTTTCGTGGACGTCCGTCAAGACCTTGTCTATGCATACGGTTGGCCATCACGGATTGTCCGGCCCATTTGGAGGGTCAAACGAGCCCCGAAGCGAGCATACGCCCGTTTTCGACGATTTTCGTGTGCTATAGCACACCATTTTTTGGGTGATCCGGATTCCAACGTCAAATATGCCAAATTTTTTCGTGGACGTCCGTCAAGACCTTGTCTATGCATACGGTTGGCCATCACGGATTGTCCGGCCCATTTGGAGGGTCAAACGAGCCCCGAAGCGAGCATACGCCTCATTTCGACGATTTTCGTGTGCTATAAAAATGCCAAATTTTTTCGTGGACGTCCGTCAAGACCTTGTCTATGCATACGGTTGGCCATCACGGATTGTCCGGCCCATTTGGAGGGTCAAACGAGCCCCGAAGCGAGCATACGCCTCATTTCGACGATTTTCGTGTGCTATAGCACACCATTTTTTGGGTGATCCGGATTCTGACATCAAAAATGCCAAATATTTTCGTGGACGTCCGTCAAGACCTTGTCTATGCATACGGTTGGCCATCACGGATTGTCCGGCCCATTTGGAGGGTAAAACGAGCCCCGAAGCGAGCATACGCCTCATTTCGACGATTTTCGTGTGCTATAGCACACCATTTTTTGGGTGATCCGGATTCTGACATCAAAAATGCCAAATTTTTTCGTGGACGTCCGCCAAGACCTTGTCTATGCATACGGTTGGCCATCACAGATTGTCCGTCCCATTTGGAGGGTCAAACGAGCCCCGAAGCGAGCATACGCCTCATTTCGACGATTTTCGTGTGCTATAGCACACCATTTTTTGGGTGATCCGGATTCCGACGTCAAAAATGCCAAATTTTTTCGTGGACGTCCGTCAAGACCTTGTCTATGCATACGGTTGGCCATCACGGATTGTCCGGCCCATTTGGAGGGTCAAACGAGCCCCGAAGCGAGCATACGCCTCATTTCGACGATTTTCGTGTGCTATAGCACACCATTTTTTGGGTGATCCGGATTCCGACGTCAAAAATGCCAAATTTTTTCGTGGATGTCCGTCAAGACCTTGTCTATGCATACGGTTGGCCATCACGGATTGTCCGGCCCATTTGAAGGGTCAAACGAGCCCCGAAGCGAGCATACGCCTCATTTCGACGATTTTCGTGTGCTATAGCACACCATTTTTTGGGTGATCCGGATTCCGACGTCAAAAATGCCAAATTTTTTCGTGGACGTCCGCCAAGACCTTGTCTATGCATACGGTTGGCCATCACGGATTGTCCGGCCCATTTGGAGGGTCAAACGAGCCCCGAAGCGAGCATACGCCTCATTTCGACGATTTTCGTGTGCTATTGCACACCATTTTTTGGGTGATCCGGATTCCGACGTCAAAAATGCCAAATTTTTTCGTGGACGTCCGTCAAGACCTTGTCTATGCATACGGTTGGCCATCACGGATTGTCCGGCCCATTTGGAGGGTCAAACGAGCCCCGAAGCGAGCATACGCCTCATTTCGACGATTTTCGTGTGCTATAGCACACCATTTTTTGGGTGATCCGGATTCCGACGTCAAAAATGCCAAATTTTTTTGTGGACGTCCGTCAAGACCTTGTCTATGCATAGGGTTGGCCATCACGGATTGTCCGGCCAATTTGGAGGGTCAAACGAGCCCCGAAGCGAGCATACGCCTCATTTCGACGATTTTCGTGTGCTATAGCACACCATTTTTTGGGTGATCCGGATTCCGACGTCAAAAATGCCAAATTTTTTCGTGGACGTCCGTCAAGACCTTGTCTATGAATACGGTTGGCCATCACGGATTGTCCGGCCCATTTGGAGGGTCAAACGAGCCCCGAAGCGAGCATACGCCTCATTTCGACGATTTTCGTGTGCTATAAAAATGCCAAATTTTTTCGTGGACGTCCGTCAAGACCTTGTCTATGCATACGGTTGGCCATCACGGATTGTCCGGCCCATTTGGAGGGTCAAACGAGCCCCGAAGCGAGCATACGCCTCATTTCGACGATTTTCGTGTGCTATAGCACACCATTTTTTGGGTGATCCGGATTCTGACATCAAAAATGCCAAATATTTTCGTGGACGTCCGTCAAGACCTTGTCTATGCATACGGTTGGCCATCACGGATTGTCCGGCCCATTTGGAGGGTAAAACGAGCCCCGAAGCGAGCATACGCCTCATTTCGACGATTTTCTTGTGCTATAGCACACCATTTTTTGGGTGATCCGGATTCTGACGTCAAAAATGCCAATTTTTTTCGTGGACGTCCGCCAAGACCTTGTCTATGCATACGGTTGGCCATCACGGATTGTCCGTCCCATTTGGAGGGTCAAACGAGCCCCGAAGCGAGCATACGCCTCATTTCGACGATTTTCGTGTGCTATAGCACACCATTTTTTGGGTGATCCGGATTCCGACGTCAAAAATGCCAAATTTTTTCGTGGACGTCCGTCAAGACCTTGTCTATGCATACGGTTGGCCATCACGGATTGTCCGGCCCATTTGGAGGGTCAAACGAGCCCCGAAGCGAGCATACGCCTCATTTCGACGATTTTCGTGTGCTATAGCACACCATTTTTTGGGTGATCCGGATTCCGACGTCAAAAATGCCAAATTTTTTCGTGGACGTCCGTCAAGACCTTGTCTATGCATACGGTTGGCCATCACGGATTGTCCGGCCCATTTGGAGGGTCAAACGAGCCCCGAAGCGAGCATACGCCTCATTTCGACGATTTTCGTGTGCTATAGCACACCATTTTTTGGGTGATCCGGATTCCGACGTCAAAAATGCCAAATTTTTTTGTGGACGTCCGTCAAGACCTTGTCTATGCATAGGGTTGGCCATCACGGATTGTCCGGCCAATTTGGAGGGTCAAACGAGCCCCGAAGCGAGCATACGCCTCATTTCGACGATTTTCGTGTGCTATAGCACACCATTTTTTGGGTGATCCGGATTCCGACGTCAAAAATGCCAAATTTTTTCGTGGACGTCCGTCAAGACCTTGTCTATGAATACGGTTGGCCATCACGGATTGTCCGGCCCATTTGGAGGGTCAAACGAGCCCCGAAGCGAGCATACGCCTCATTTCGACGATTTTCGTGTGCTATAAAAATGCCAAATTTTTTTGTGGACGTCCGTCAAGACCTTGTCTATGCATACGGTTGGCCATCACGGATTGTCCGGCCCATTTGGAGGGTCAAACGAGCCCCGAAGCGAGCTACGCCTCATTTCGACGATTTTCGTGTGCTATAGCACACCATTTTTTGGGTGATCCGGATTCTGACATCAAAAATGCAAAATATTTTCGTGGACGTCCGTCAAGACCTTGTCTATGCATACGGTTGGCCATCACGGATTGTCCGGCCCATTTGGAGGGTCAAACGAGCCCCGAAGCGAGCATACGCCTCATTTCGACGATTTTCGTGTGCTATAGCACACCATTTTTTGGGTGATCCGGATTCCGACGTCAAATATGCCAAATTTTTTTGTGGACGTCCGTCAAGACCTTGTCTATGCATACGGTTGGCCATCACGAATTGTCCGGCCCATTTGGAGGGTCAAACGAGCCCCGAAGCGAGCATACGCCTCATTTCGACGATTTTCGTGTGCTATAGCACACCATTTTTTGGGTGATCCGGATTCCGACGTCAAAAATGCCAAATTTTTTCGTGGACGTCCGTCAAGACCTTGTCTATGCATACGGTTGGCCATCACGGATTGTACGGCCCATTTGGAGGGTAAAACGAGCCCCGAAGCGAGCATACGCCTCATTTCGACGATTTTCGTGTGCTATAGCACACCATTTTTTGGGTGATCCGGATTCCGACGTCAAAAATGCCAAATTTTTTCGTGGACGTCCGTCAAGACCTTGTCTATGCATACGGTTGGCCATCACGGATTGTCCGGCCCATTTGGAGGGTCAAACGAGCCCCGAAGCGAGCATACGCCTCATTTCGACGATTTTCGTGTGCTATAGCACACCATTTTTTGGGTGATCCGGATTCCGATGTCAAAAATGCCAAATTTTTTCCTGGACGTCCGTCAAGACCTTGTCTATGCATACGGTTGGCCATCACGGATTGTCCGGCCCATTTGGAGGGTCAAACGAGCCCCGAAGCGAGCATACGCCTCATTTCGATGATTTTCGTGTGCTATAGCACACCATTTTTTGGGTGATCCGGATTCCGACGTCAAAAATGCCAAATTTTTTCGTGGACGTCCGTCAAGACCTTGTCTATGCATACGGTTGGCCATCACGGATTGTCCGGCCCATTTGGAGGGTCAAACGAGCCCCGAAGCGAGCATACGCCTCATTTCGACGATTTTCGTGTGCTATAGCACACCATTTTTTGGGTGATCCGGATTCCGATGTCAAAAATGCCAAATTTTTTCCTGGACGTCCGTCAAGACCTTGTCTATGCATACGGTTGGCCATCACGGATTGTCCGGCCCATTTGGAGGGTCAAACGAGCCCCGAAGCGAGCATACGCCTCATTTCGACGATTTTCGTGTGCTATAGCACACCATTTTTTGGGTGATCCGGATTCCGACGTCAAAAATGCCAAATTTTTTCGTGGACGTCCGTCAAGACCTTGTCTATGCATACGGTTGGCCATCACGGATTGTCCGGCCCATTTTGAGGGTCAAACGAGCCCCGAAGCGAGCATACGCCTCATTTCGACGATTTTCGTGTGCTATAGCACACCATTTTTTGGGTGATCCGGATTCCGACGTCAAAAATGCCAAATTTTTTTGTGGACGTCCGTCAAGACCTTGTCTATGCATACGGTTGGCCATCACGGATTGTCCGGCCCATTTGGAGGGTCAAACGAGCCCCGAAGCGAGCATACGCCTCATTTCGACGATTTTCGTGTGCTATAGCACACCATTTTTTGGGTGATCCGGATTCCGACGTCAAAAATGCCAAATTTTTTCGTGGACGTCCGTCAAGACCTTGTCTATGCATACGGTTGGCCAACACGGATTGTCCGGCCCATTTGGAGGGTCAAACGAGCCCCGAAGCGAGCATACGCCTCATTTCGACGATTTTCGTGTGCTATAGCACACCATTTTTTGGGTGATCCGGATTCCGACGTCAAAAATGCCAAATTTTTTCGTGGACGTCCGTCAAGACCTTGTCTATGCATACGGTTGGCCATCACGGATTGTCCGGCCCATTTGGAGGGTCAAACGAGCCCCGAAGCGAGCATACGCCTCATTTCGACGATTTTCGTGTGCTATAGCACACCATTTTTTGGGTGATCCGGATTCCGACGTCAAATATGCCAAATTTTTTCGTGGACATCCGTCAAGACCTTGTCTATGCACACGGTTGGCCATCACGGATTGTCCGGCCCATTTGGAGGGTCAAACGAGCCCCGAAGCGAGCATACGCCTCATTTCGACGATTTTCGTGTGCTATAGCACACCATTTTTTGGGTGATCCGGATTCCGACGTCAAAAATGCCAAATTTTTTCGTGGACGTCCGTCAAGACCTTGTCTATGCATACGGTTGGCCATCACGGATTGTCCGGCCCATTTGGAGGGTCAAACGAGCCCCGAAGCGAGCATCCGCCTCATTCGACGATTTTCGTGTGCTATAGCACACCATTTTTTGGGTGATCCGGATTCCGACGTCAAAAATGCCAAATTTTTTGGTGGACGTCCGTCAAGACCTTGTCTATGCATACGGTTGGCCATCACGGATTGTCCGGCCCATTTGGAGGGTCAAACGAGCCCCGAAGCGAGCATACGCCTCATTTCGACGATTTTCGTGTGCTATAGCACACCATTTTTTGGGTGATCCGGATTCCGACGTCAAAAATGCCAAATTTTTTCGTGGACGTCCGTCAAGACCTTGTCTATGCATACGGTTGGCCATCACGGATTGTCCGGCCCATTTGGAGGGTCAAACGAGCCCCGAAGCGAGCATACGCCTCATTTCGACGATTTTCGTGTGCTATAGCACACCATTTTTTGGGTGATCCGTATTCCGACGTCAAAAATGCCAAATTTTTTCGTGGACGTCCGTCAAGACCTTGTCTATGCATACGGTTGGCCATCACGGATTGTCCGGCCCATTTGGAGGGTCAAACGAGCCCCGAAGCGAGCATACGCCTCATTTCGACGATTTTCGTGTGCTATAGCACACCATTTTTTGGGTGATCCGGATTCCGACGTCAAAAATGCCAAATTTTTTTGTGGACGTCCGTCAAGACCTTGTCTATGCATACGGTTGGCCATCACGGATTGTCCGGCCCATTTGGAGGGTCAAACGAGCCCCGAAGCGAGCATCCGCCTCATTTCGACGATTTTCGTGTGCTATAGCACACCATTTTTTGGGTGATCCGGATTCCGACGTCAAAAATGCCAAATTTTTTGGTGGACGTCCGTCAAGACCTTGTCTATGCATACGGTTGGCCATCACGGATGTTCCGGCCCATTTGGAGGGTCAAACGAGCCCCGAAGCGAGCATACGCCTCATTTCGACGATTTTCGTGTGCTATAGCACACCATTTTTTGGGTGATCCGGATTCCGACGTCAAAAATGCCAAATTTTTTCGTGGACGTCCGTCAAGACCTTGTCTATGCATACGGTTGGCCATCACGGATTGTCCGGCCCATTTGGAGGGTCAAACGAGCCCCGAAGCGAGCATACGCCTCATTTCGACGATTTTCGTGTGCTATAGCACACCATTTTTTGGGTGATCCGGATTCCGACGTCAAAAATGCCAAATTTTTTCGTGGACGTCCGTCAAGACCTTGTCTATGCATACGGTTGGCCATCACGGATTGTCCGGCCCATTTGGAGGGTCAAACGAGCCCCGAAGCGAGCATACGCCTCATTTCGACGATTTTCGTGTGCTATAGCACACCATTTTTTGGGTGATCCGGATTCCGACGTCAAAAATGCCAAATTTTTTCGTGGACGTCCGTCAAGACCTTGTCTATGCACACGGTTGGCCATCACGGATTGTCCGGCCCATTTGGAGGGTCAAACGAGCCCCGAAGCGAGCATACGCCTCATTTCGACGATTTTCGTGTGCTATAGCACACCATTTTTTGGGTGATCCGGATTCCGACGTCAAAAATGCCAAATTTTTTCGTGGACGTCCGTCAAGACCTTGTCTATGCATACGGTTGGCCATCACGGATTGTCCGGCCCATTTGGAGGGTCAAACGAGCCCCGAAGCGAGCATCCGCCTCATTTCGACGATTTTCGTGTGCTATAGCACACCATTTTTTGGGTGATCCGGATTCCGACGTCAAAAATGCCAAATTTTTTGGTGGACGTCCGTCAAGACCTTGTCTATGCATACGGTTGGCCATCACGGATTGTCCGGCCCATTTGGAGGGTCAAACGAGCCCCGAAGCGAGCATCCGCCTCATTTCGACGATTTTCGTGTGCTATAGCACACCATTTTTTGGGTGATCCGGATTCCGACGTCAAAAATGCCAAATTTTTTGGTGGACGTCCGTCAAGACCTTGTCTATGCATACGGTTGGCCATCACGGATTGTCCGGCCCATTTGGAGGGTCAAACGAGCCCCGAAGCGAGCATACGCCTCATTTCGACGATTTTCGTGTGCTATAGCACACCATTTTTTGGGTGATCCGGATTCCGACGTCAAAAATGCCAAATTTTTTCGTGGACGTCCGTCAAGACCTTGTCTATGCATACGGTTGGCCATCACGGATTGTCCGGCCCATTTGGAGGGTCAAACGAGCCCCGAAGCGAGCATACGCCTCATTTCGACGATTTTCGTGTGCTATAGCACACCATTTTTTGGGTGATCCGGATTCCGACGTCAAAAATGCCAAATTTTTTCGTGGACGTCCGTCAAGACCTTGTCTATGCATACGGTTGGCCATCACGGATTGTCCGGCCCATTTGGAGGGTCAAACGAGCCCCGAAGCGAGCATACGCCTCATTTCGACGATTTTCGTGTTCTATAGCACACCATTTTTTGGGTGATCCGGATTCCGACGTCAAAAATGCCAAATTTTTTCGTGGACGTCCGTCAAGACCTTGTCTATGCATACGGTTGGCCATCACGGATTGTCCGGCCCATTTGGAGGGTCAAACGAGCCCCGAAGCGAGCATCCGCCTCATTTCGACGATTTTCGTGTGCTATAGCACACCATTTTTTGGGTGATCCGGATTCCGACGTCAAAAATGCCAAATTTTTTGGTGGACGTCCGTCAAGACCTTGTCTATGCATACGGTTGGCCATCACGGATTGTCCGGCCCATTTGGAGGGTCAAACGAGCCCCGAAGCGAGCATACGCCTCATTTCGACGATTTTCGTGTGCTATAGCACACCATTTTTTGGGTGATCCGGATTCCGACGTCAAAAATGCCAAATTTTTTCGTGGACGTCCGTCAAGACCTTGTCTATGCATACGGTTGGCCATCACGGATTGTCCGGCCCATTTGGAGGGTCAAACGAGCCCCGAAGCGAGCATACGCCTCATTTCGACGATTTTCGTGTGCTATAGCACACCATTTTTTGGGTGATCCGGATTCCGACGTCAAAAATGCCAAATTTTTTCGTGGACGTCCGTCAAGACCTTGTCTATGCATACGGTTGGCCATCACGGATTGTCCGGCCCATTTGGAGGGTCAAACGAGCCCCGAAGCGAGCATACGCCTCATTTCGACGATTTTCGTGTGCTATAGCACACCATTTTTTGGGTGATCCGGATTCCGGCGTCAAAAATGCCAAATTTTTTCGTGGACGTCCGTCAAGAGCTTGTCTATGCATACGGTTGGCCATCACGGATTGTCCGGACCATTTGGAGGGTCAAACGAGCCCCGAAGCGAGCATACGCCTCATTTCGACGATTTTCGTCTGCTATAGCACACCATTTTTTGGGTGATCCGGATTCCGACGTCAAAAATGCCAAATTTTTTCGTGGACGTCCGTCAAGACCTTGTCTATGCATACGGTTGGCCATCACGGATTGTCCGGCCCATTTGGAGGGTCAAACGAGCCCCGAAGCGAGCATACGCCTCATTTCGACGATTTTCGTGTGCTATAGCACACCATTTTTTGGGTGATCCGGATTCCGACGTCAAAAATGCCAAATTTTTTCGTGGACGTCCGTCAAGACCTTGTCTATGCATACGGTTGGCCATCACGGATTGTCCGGCCCATTTAGAGGGTCAAACGAGCCCCGAAGCGAGCATACGCCTCATTTCGACGATTTTCGTGTGCTATAGCACACCATTTTTTGGGTGATCCGGATTCCGACGTCAAAAATGCCAAATTTTTTCGTGGACGTCCGTCAAGACCTTGTCTATGCATACGGTTGGCCATCACGGATTTTCCGGCCCATTTGGAGGGTCAAACGAGCCCCGAAGCGAGCATACGCCTCATTTCGACGATTTTCGTGTGCTATAGCACACCATTTTTTAGGTGATCCGGATTCCGACGTCAAAAATGCCAAATTTTTTCGTGGACGTCCGTCAAGACCTTGTCTATGCATACGGTTGGCCATCACGGATTGTCCGGCCCATTTGGAGGGTCAAACGAGCCCCGAAGCGAGCATACGCCTCATTTCGACGATTTTCGTGTGCTATAGCACACCATTTTTTGGGTGATCCGGATTCCGACGTCAAAAATGCCAAATTTTTTCGTGGACGTCCGTCAAGACCTTGTCTATGCATACGGTTGGCCATCACGGATTGTCCGGCCCATTTGGAGGGTCAAACGAGCCCCGAAGCGAGCATACGCCTCATTTCGACGATTTTCGTGTGCTATAGCACACCATTTTTTGGGTGATCCGGATTCCGACGTCAAAAATGCCAAATTTTTTCGTGGACGTCCGTCAAGACCTTGTCTATGCACACGGTTGGCCATCACGGATTGTCCGGCCCATTTGGAGGGTCAAACGAGCCCCGAAGCGAGCATACGCCTCATTTCGACGATTTTCGTGTGCTATAGAACACCATTTTTTGGGTGATCCGGATTCCGACGTCAAAAATGCCAAATTTTTTCGTGGACGTCCGTCAAGACCTTGTCTATGCATACGGTTGGCCATCACGGATTGTCCGGCCCATTTGGAGGGTCAAACGAGCCCCGAAGCGAGCATCCGCCTCATTTCGACGATTTTCGTGTGCTATAGCACACCATTTTTTAGGTGATCCGGATTCCGACGTCAAAAATGCCAAATGTTTTGGTGGACGTCCGTCAAGACCTTGTCTATGCATACGGTTGGCCATCACGGATTGTCCGGCCCATTTGGAGGGTCAAACGAGCCCCGAAGCGAGCATACGCCTCATTTCGACGATTTTCGTGTGCTATAGCACACCATTTTTTGGGTGATCCGGATTCCGACGTCAAAAATGCCAAATTTTTTCGTGGACGTCCGTCAAGACCTTGTCTATGCATACGGTTGGCCATCACGGATTGTCCGGCCCATTTGGAGGGTCAAACGAGCCCCGAAGCGAGCATACGCCTCATTTCGACGATTTTCGTGTGCTAGAGCACACCATTTTTTGGGTGATCCGGATTCCGACGTCAAAAATGCCAAATTTTTTCGTGGACGTCCGTCAAGACCTTGTCTATGCATACGGTTGGCCATCACGGATTGTCCGGCCCATTTGGAGGGTCAAACGAGCCCCGAAGCGAGCATACGCCTCATTTCGACGATTTTCGTGTGCTACAGCACACCATTTTTTGGGTGATCCGGATTCCGACGTTAAAAATGCCAAATTTTTTCGTGGACGTCCGTCAAGACCTTGTCTATGCATACGGTTGGCCATCACGGATTGTCCGGCCCATTTGGAGGGTCAAACGAGCCCCGAAGCGAGCATACGCCTCATTTCGACGATTTTCGTGTGCTACAGCACACCATTTTTTGGGTGATCCGGATTCCGACGTCAAAAATGCCAAATTTTTTCGTGGACGTCCGTCAAGACCTTGTCTATGCATACGGTTGGCCATCACGGATTGTCCGGCCCATTTGGAGGGTCAAACGAGCCCCGAAGCGAGCATACGCCTCATTTCGACGATTTTCGTGTGCTACAGCACACCATTTTTTGGGTGATCCGGATTCCGACGTCAAAAATGCCAAATTTTTTCGTGGACGTCCGTCAAGACCTTGTCTATGCATACGGTTGGCCATCACGGATTGTCCGGCCCATTTGGAGGGTCAAACGAGCCCCGAAGCGAGCATACGCCTCATTTCGACGATTTTCGTGTGCTACAGCACACCATTTTTTGGGTGATCCGGATTCCGACGTCAAAAATGCCAAATTTTTTCGTGGACGTCCGTCAAGACGTTGTCTATGCATACGGTTGGCCATCACGGATTGTCCGGCTCATTTGGAGGGTCAAACGAGCCCCGAAGCGAGCATACGCCTCATTTCGACGAATTTCGTGTGCTATAGCACACCAATTTTTGGGTGATCCGGATTCCGACGTCAAAAATGCCAAATTTTTTCGTGGACGTCCGTCAAGACCTTGTCTATGCATACGGTTGGCCATCACGGATTGTCCGGCCCATTTGGAGGGTCAAACGAGCCCCGAAGCGAGCGTACGCCTCATTTCGACGATTTTCGTGTGCTATAGCACACCATTTTTTGGGTGATCCGGATTCCGACGTCAAAAATGCCAAATTATTTCGTGGACGTCCGTCAAGACCTTTTCTATGCATACGGATGGCCATCACGGATTGTCCGGCCCATTTGGAGGGTCAAACGAGCCCCGAAGCGAGCATACGCCTCATTTCGACGATTTTCGTGTGCTATAGCACACCATTTTTTGGGTGATCCGGATTCCGACGTCAAAAATGCCAAATTTTTTCGTAGACGTCCGTCAAGACCTTGTCTATGCATACGGTTTGCCATCACGGATTGTTCGGCCCATTTGGAGGGTCAAACGAGCCCCGAAGGGAGCGTACGCCTCATTTCGACGATTTTCGTGTGCTATAGCACACCATTTTTTGGGTGATCCGGATTCCGACGTCAAAAATGCCAAATTTTTTCGTGGACGTCCGTCAAGACCTTGTCTATGCATACGGTTGGCCATCACGGATTGTGCGGCCCATTTGGAGGGTCAAACGAGCCCCGAAGCGAGCATACGCCTCATTTCGACGATTTTCGTGTGCTATAGCACACCATTTTTTGGGTGATCCGGATTGCGACGTCAAAAATGCCAAATTTTTTCATGGACGTCCGTCAAGACCTTGTCTATGCATACGGTTGGCCATCACGGATTGTCCGGCCCATTTGGAGGGTCAAACGAGCCCCGAAGCGAGCATACGCCTCATTTCGACGATTTTCGTGTGCTATAGCACACCATTTTTTGGGTGATCCGGATTCCGACGTCAAAAATGCCAAATTTTTTCGTGGACGTCCGTCAAGACCTTGTCTATGCATACGGTTGGCCATCACGGATTGTCCGGCCCATTTGGAGGGTCAAACGAGCCCCGAAGCGAGCATACGCCTCATTTCGACGATTTTCGTGTGCTATAGCACACCATTTTTTGGGTGATCCGGATTCCGACGTCAAAAATGCCAAATTTTTTCGTGGACGTCCGTCAAGACCTTGTCTATGCATACGGTTGGCCATTACGGATTGTCCGGCCCATTTGGAGGGTCAAACGAGCCCCGAAGCGAGCATACGCCTCATTTCGACGATTTTCGTGTGCTATAGCACACCATTTTTTGGGTGATCCGGATTCCGACGTCAAAAATGCCAAATTTTTTCGTGGACGTCCGTCAAGACCTTGTCTATGCATACGGTTGGCCATCACGGATTGTCCGGCCCATTTGGAGGGTCAAACGAGCCCCGAAGCGAGCATACGCCTCATTTCGACGATTTTCGTGTGCTATAGCACACCATTTTTTGGGTGATCCGGATTCCGACGTCAAAAATGCCAAATTTTTTCGTGGACGTCCGTCAAGACCTTGTCTATGCATACGGTTGGCCATTACGGATTGTCCGGCCCATTTGGAGGGTCAAACGAGCCCCGAAGCGAGCATACGCCTCATTTCGACGATTTTCGTGTGCTATAGCACACCATTTTTTGGGTGATCCGGATTCCGACGTCAAAAATGCCAAATTTTTTTGTGGACGTCCGTCAAGACCTTGTCTAAGCATACGGTTGGACATCACGGATTGTCCGGCCCATTTGGAAGGTCAAACGAGCCCCGAAGCGAGCATACGCCTCATTTCGACGATTTTCGTGTGCTATAGCACACCATTTTTTGGGTGATCCGGATTCCGACGTCAAAAATGCCAAATTTTTTCGTGGACGTCCGTCAAGACCTTGTCTATGCATACGGTTGGCCATCACGGATTGTCCGGCCCATTTGGAGGGTCAAACGAGCCCCGAAGCGAGCATACGCCTCATTTCGACGATTTTCGTGTGCTATAGCACACCATTTTTTGGGTGATCCGGATTCCGACGTCAAAAATGCCAAATTTTTTCGAGGACGTCCGTCAAGACCTTGTCTATGCATACGGTTGGCCATCACGGATTGTCCGGCCCATTTGGAGGGTCAAAGGAGCCCCGAAGCGAGCATACGCCTCATTTCGACGATTTTCGTGTGCTATAGCACACCATTTTTTGGGTGATCCGGATTCCGACGTCAAAAATTCCAAATTTTTTCGTGGACGTCCGTCAAGACCTTGTCTATGCATACGGTTGGCCATCACGGATTGTCCGGCCCATTTGGAGGGTCAAAGGAGCCCCGAAGCGAGCATACGCCTCATTTCGACGATTTTCGTGTGCTATAGCACACCATTTTTTGGGTGATCCGGATTCCGACGTCAAAAATGCCAAATTTTTTTGTGGACGTCCGTCAAGACCTTGTCTATTCATACGGTTGGCCATCACGGATTGTCCGGCCCATTTGGAGGGTCAAACGAGCCCCGAAGCGAGCATACGCCTCATTTCGACGATTTTCGTGTGCTATAGCACACCATTTTTTGGGTGATCCGGATTCCGACGTCAAAAATGCCAAATTTTTTCGTGGACGTCCGTCAAGACCTTGTCTATGCATACGGTTGGCCATCACGGATTGTCCGGCCCATTTGGAGGGTCAAACGAGCCCCGAAGCGAGCATACGCCTCATTTCGACGATTTTCGTGTGCTATAGCACACCATTTTTTGGGTGATCCGGATTCCGACGTCAAAAATGCCAAATTTTTTCATGGACGTCCGTCAAGACCTTGTCAATGCATACGGTTGGCCATCACGGATTGTCCGGCCCATTTGGAGGGTCAAACGAGCCCGAAGCGAGCATACGCCTCATTTCGACGATTTTCGTGTGCTATAGCACACCATTTTTTGGGTGATCCGGATTCCGACGTCAAAAATGCCAAATTTTTTCGTGGACGTCCGTCAAGACCTTGTCTATGCATACGGTTGGCCATCACGGATTGTCCGGCCCATTTGGAGGGTCAAACGCGCCCCAAAGCGAGCATACGCCTCATTTCGACGATTTTCGTGTGCTATAGCACACCATTTTTTGGGTGATCCGGATTCCGACGTCAAAAATGCCAAATTTTTTCGTGGACGTCCGTCAAGACCTTGTCTATGCATACGGTTGGCCATCACGGATTGTCCGGCCCATTTGGAGGGTCAAACGAGCCCCGAAGCGAGCATACGCCTCATTTCGACGATTTTCGTGTGCTATAACACACCATTTTTTGGGTGATCCGGATTCCGACGTCAAAAATGCCAAATTTTTTCGTGGACGTCCGTCAAGACCTTGTCTATGCATACGGTTGTCCATCACGGATTGTCCGGCCCATTTGGAGGGTCAAACGCGCCCCGAAGCGAGCATACGCCTCATTTCGACGATTTTCGTGTGCTATAGCACACCATTTTTTGGGTGATCCGGATTCCGACGTCAAAAATGCCAAATTTTTTCGTGGACGTCCGTCAAGACCTTGTCTATGCATACGGTTGGCCATCACGGATTGTCCGGCCCATTTGGAGGGTCAAACGCGCCCCGAAGCGAGCATACGCCTCATTTCGACGATTTTCGTGTGCTATAGCACACCATTTTTTGGGTGATCCGGATTCCGACGTCAAAAATGCCAAATTTTTTCGTGGACGTCCGTCAAGACCTTGTCTATGCATACGGTTGGCCATCACGGATTGTCCGGCCCATTTGGAGGGTCAAACGAGCCCCGAAGTGAGCATACACCTCATTTCGACGATTTTCGTGTGCTATAGCACACCATTTTTTGGGTGATCCGGATTCCGACGTCAAAAATGCCAAATTTTTTTGTGGACGTCCGTCAAGACCTTGTCTATGCATACGGTTGGCCATCACGGATTGTCCGGCCCATTTGGAGGGTCAAACGCGCCCCGAAGCGAGCATACGCCTCATTTCGACGATTTTCGTGTGCTATAGCACACCATTTTTTGGATGATCCGGATTCCGACGTCAAAAATGCCAAATTTTTTCGTGGACGTCCGTCAAGACCTTGTCTATGCATACGGTTGGCCATCACGGATTGTCCGGCCCATTTAGAGGGTCAAACGCGCCCCGAAGCGAGCATACACCTCATTTCGACGATTTTCGTGTGCTATAGCACACCATTTTTTGGGTGATCCGGATTCCGACGTCAAAAATGCCAAATTTTTTCGTGGACGTCCGTCAAGACCTTGTCTATGCATACGGTTGGCCATCACGGATTGTCCGGCCCATTTGGAGGGTCAAACGCGCCCCGAAGCGAGCATACGCCTCATTTCGACGATTTTCGTGTGCTATAGCACACCATTTTTTGGGTGATCCGGATTCCGACGTCAAAAATGCCAAATTTTTTCGTGGACGTCCGTCAAGACCTTGTTTATGCATACGGTTGGCCATCGCGGATTGTCCGGCCCATTTAGAGGGTCAAACGCGCCCCGAAGCGAGCATACGCCTCATTTCGACGATTTTCATGTGCTATAGCACACCATTTTTTGGGTGATCCGGATTCCGACGTCAAAAATGCCAAATTTTTTCGTGGACGTCCGTCAAGACCTTGTCTATGCATACGGTTGGCCATCACGGATTGTCCGGCCCATTTGGAGGGTCAAACGAGCTCCGAAGCGAGCATACGCCTCATTTCAACGATTTTCGTGTGCTATAGCACACCATTTTTTGGGTGATCCGGATTCCGACGTCAAAAATGCCAAATTTTTTCGTGGACGTCCGTCAAGACCTTGTCTATGCATACAGTTGGCCATCACGGATTGTTCGGCCCATTTGGAGGGTCAAACGAACCCCGAAGCGAGCATACGCCTCATTTCGACGATTTTCGTGTGCTATAGCACACCATTTTTTGGGTGATCCGGATTCCGACGTCAAAAATGTCAAATCTTTTCGTGGACGTCCGTCAAGACCTTGTCTATGCATACGGTTGGCCATCACGGATTGTCCGGCCCATTTGGAGGGTCAAACGAGCCCCGAAGCGAGCATACGCCTCATTTCGACGATTTTCGTGTGCTATAGCACACCATTTTTTGGGTGATCCGGATTCCGACGTCAAAAATGCCAAATGTTTTCGTGGACGTCCGTCAAGACCTTGTCTATGCATACGGTTGGCCATCACGGATTGTCCGGCCCATTTGGAGGGTCAAACGTGCCCCGAAGCGAGCATACGCCTCATTTCGACGATTTTCGTGTGCTATAGCACACCATTTTTTGGGTGATCCGGATTCCGACGTCAAAAATGCCAAATTTTTTCGTGGACGTCCGTCAAGACCTTGTCTATGCATACGGTTGGCCATCACAGATTGTCCGGTCCATTTGGAGGGTCAAACGAGCCCCGAAGCGAGCATACGCCTCATTTCGACGATTTTCGTGTGCTATAGAACACGATTTTTTGGGTGATCCGGATTCCGATGTCAAAAATGCCAAATTTTTTCGTGGACGTCCGTCAAGACCTTGTCTATGCATACGGTTGGCCATCACGGATTTTCCGGCCCATTTGGAGGGTGAAACGCATCCCGAAGCGAGCATACGCCTCATTTCGACGATTTTCGTGTGCTATAGCACACCATTTTTTGGGTGATCCGGATTCCGACGTCAAAAATGCCAAATTTTTTCGTGGACGTCCGTCAAGACCTTGTCTATGCATACGGTTGGCCATCACGGATTGTCCGGCCCATTTGGAGGGTCAAACGAGCCCCGAAGCGAGCATACACCTCATTTCGACGATTTTCGTGTGCTATAGCACACCATTTTTTGGGTGATCCGGCTTCCGACGTCAAAAATGCCAAATTTTTTCGTGGACGTCCGTCAAGACCTTGTCTATACATACGGTTGGCCATCACGGATTGTCCGGCCCATTTGGAGGGTCAAACGAGCCCCGAAGCGAGCATACGCCTCATTTCGACGATTTTCGTGTGCTACAGCACACCATTTTTTGGGTGATACGGATTCCGACGTCAAAAATGCCAAATTTTTTCGTGGACGTCCGTCAAGACCTTGTCTGTGCATACGGTTGGCCATCACGGATTGTCCGGCCCATTTGGAGGGTCAAACGAGCCCCGAAGCGAGCATACGCCTCATTTCGACGATTTTCGTGTGCTACAGCACACCATTTTTTGGGTGATCCGGATTCCGACGTCAAAAATGCCAAATTTTTTCGTGGACGTCCGTCAAGACCTTGTCTGTGCATACGGTTGGCCATCACGGATTGTCCGGCCCATTTGGAGGGTCAAACGAGCCCCGAAGCGAGCATACGCCTCATTTCGACGATTTTCGTGTGCTACAGCACACCATTTTTTGGGTGATCCGGATTCCGACGTCAAAAATGCCAAATTTTTTCGTGGACGTCCGTCAAGACCTTGTCTGTGCATACGGTTGGCCATCACGGATTGTCCGGCCCATTTGGAGGGTCAAACGAGCCCCGAAGCGAGCATACGCCTCATTTCGACGATTTTCGTGTGCTACAGCACACCATTTTTTGGGTGATCCGGATTCCGACGTCAAAAATGCCAAATTTTTTCGTGGACGTCCGTCAAGACCTTGTCTGTGCATACGGTTGGCCATCACGGATTGTCCGGCCCATTTGGAGGGTCAAACGAGCCCCGAAGCGAGCATACGCCTCATTTCGACAATTTTCGTGTGCTACAGCACACCATTTTTTGGGTGATCCGGATTCCGACGTCAAAAATGCCAAATTTTTTCGTGGACGTCCTTCGAGACCTTGTCTATGCATACGGTTGGCAATCACGGATTGTCCGGCCCATTTGGAGGGTCAAACGAGCCCCGAAGCGAGCATACGCCTTATTTCGACGATTTTCGTGTGCTACAGCACACCATTTTTTGGGTGATCCGGATTCCGACGTCAAAAATGCCAAATTTTTTCGTGGACGTCCATCAAGACCTGGTCTATGCATACGGTTGGCCATCACGGATTGTCCGGCCCATTTGGAGGGTCAAACGAGCCCCGAAGCGAGCATACGCCTCATTTCGACGATTTTCGTGTGCTATAGCACACCATTTTTGGGTGATCCGGATTCCGACGTAAAAAATGCCAAATTTTTTCGTGGACGTCCGTCAAGACCTTGTCTATGCATACGGTTGGCCATCACGGATTGTCCGGCCCATTTGGAGAGTCAAACGAGCCCCGAAGCGAGCATACGCCTCATTTTTACGATTTTCGTGTGCTATAGCACGCCATTTTTTGGGTGATCCGGATTCTGACGTCAAAAATGCCAAATTTTTTCGTGGACGTCCGTCAAGACCTTGTCTATGCATACGGTTGGCCATCACGGATTGTCCGGCCTATTTGGAGGGTCAAACGAGCCCGAAGCGAGCATACGCCTCATTTCGACGATTTTCGTGTGCTATAGCACACCATTTTTTGGGTGATCCGGATTCCGACGTCAAAAATGCCAAATTTTTTCGTGGATGTCCGTCAAGACCTTGTCTATGCATACGGTTGGCCATCACGGATTGTCCGGCCCATTTGGAGGGTCAAACGAGCCCCGAAGCGAGCATACACCTCGTTTCGACGATTTTCGTGTGCTATAGCACACCATTTTTTGGGTGATCCGGATTCCGACGTCAAAAATGCCAAATTTTTTCATGGACGTCCGTCAAGACCTTGTCTATGCATACGGTTGGCCATCACGGATTGTCCGGCCCATTTGGAGGGTCAAACGAGCCCCGATGCGAGCATACGCCTCATTTCGACGATTTTCGTGTGCTATAGCACACCATTTTTTGGGTGATCCGGATTCGGACGTCAAAAATGCCAAATTTTTTCGTGGACGTCCGTCAAGACCTTGTCTATGCATACGGTTGGCCATCACGGATTGTCCGGCCCATTTGGAGGGTCAAACGTGCCCCGAAGCGAGCATACGCCTCATTTCGACGATTTTCGTGTGCTATAGCACACCATTTTTTGGGTGATCCGGATTCCGACGTCAAAAATGCCAAATTTTTTCGTGGACGTCCGTCAAGACCTTGTCTATGCATATGGTTGGCCATCACGGATTGTCCGGCCCATTTGGAGGGTCAAACGAGCCCCGAAGCGAGCATACGCCTCATTTCGACGATTTTCGTGTGCTATAGCACACCATTTTTTGGGTGATCCGGATTCCGACGTCAAAAATGCCAAATTTTTTCGTGGACGTCCGTCAAGACCTTGTCTATGCATACGGTTGGCCATCACGGATTGTCCGGCCCATTTGGAGGGTCAAACGAGCCCCGAAGCGAGCATACGCCTCATTTCGACGATTTTCGTGTGCTACAACACACCATTTTTTGGGTGATCCGGATTCCGACGTCAAAAATGCCAAATTTTTTTGTGGACGTCCGTCAAGACCTTGTCTATGCATACGGTTGGCCATCACGGATTGTCCGGCCCATTTGGAGGGTCAAACGAGCCCCGAAGCGAGCATACGCCTCATTTCAACGATTTTCGTGTGCTATAGCACACCATTTTTTGGGTGATCCGGATTCCGACGTCAAAAATGCCAAATTTTTTCGTGGACGTCCGTCAAGACCTTGTCTATGCATACGGTTGGCCATAACGGATTGTCCGGCCCATTTGGAGGGTCAAACGCGCCCCGAAGCGAGCATACGCCTCATTTCGACGATTTTCGTGTGCTACAGCACACCATTTTTTGGGTGATCCGGATTCTGACGTCAAAAATGCCAAATTTTTTCGTGGACGTCCGTCAAGACCTTGTCTATGCATACGGTTGGCCATCACGGATTGTCCGGCCCATTTGGAGGGTCAAACGAGCCCCGAAGCGAGCATACACCTCATTTCAACGATTTTCGTGTGCTATAGCACACCATTTTTTGGGTGATCCGGATTCCGACGTCAAAAATGCCAAATTTTTTCGTGGACGTCCGTCAAGACCTTGTCTATGCATACGGTTGGCCATAACGGATTGTCCGGCCCATTTGGAGGGTCAAACGCGCCCCGAAGCGAGCATACGCCTCATTTCGACGATTTTCGTGTGCTACAGCACACCATTTTTTGGGTGATCCGGATTCTGACGTCAAAAATGCCAAATTTTTTCGTGGACGTCCGTCAAGACCTTGTCTATGCATACGGTTGGCCATCACGGATTGTCCGGCCCATTTGGAGGGTCAAACGAGCCCCGAAGCGAGCATACGCCTCATTTCGACGATTTTCGTGTGCTATAGCACACCATTTTTTGGGTGATCCGGATTCCAACGTCAAAAATGCCAAATTTTTTCGTGGACGTCCGTCAAGACCTTGTCTATGCATACGGTTGGCCATCACGGATTGTCCGGCCCATTTGGAGGGTCAAACGAGCCCCGAAGCGAGCATACGCCTCATTTCGACGATTTTCGTGTGCTATAGCACACCATTTTTTGGGTGATCCGGATTCCAACGTCAAAAATGCCAAATTTTTTCGTGGACGTCCGTCAAGACCTTGTCTATGCATACGGTTGGCCATCACGGATTGTCCGGCCCATTTGGAGGGTCAAACGAGCCCCGAAGCGAGCATACGCCTCATTTCGACGATTTTCGTGTGCTATAGCACACCATTTTTTGGGTGATCCGGATTCCGACGTCAAAAATGCCAAATTTTTTCGTGGACGTCCGTCAAGACCTTGTCTATGCATACGGTTGGCCATCACGGATTGTCCGGCCCATTTGGAGGGTCAAACGAGCCCCGAAGCGAGCATACGCCTCATTTCGACGATTTTCGTGTGCTATAGCACACCATTTTTTGGGTGATCCGGATTCCGACGTCAAAAATGCCAAATTTTTTCGTGGACGTCCGTCAAGACCTTGTCTATGCATACGGTTGGCCATCACGGATTGTCCGGCCCATTTGGAGGGTCAAACGAGCCCCGAAGCGAGCATACGCCTCATTTCGACGATTTTCGTGTGCTATAGCAGACCATTTTTTGGGTGATCCGGATTTCGACGTCAAAAATGTCAAATTTTTTCGTGGACGTCCGTCAAGACCTTGTCTATGCATACGGTTGGCCCTCACGGATTGTCCGGCCCATTTGGAGGGCCAAACGAGCCCCGAAGCGAGCATACGCCTCATTTCGACGATTTTCGTGTGCTATAGCACACCATTTTTTGGGTGATCCGGATTCCGACGTCAAAAATGCCAAATTTTTTCGTGGACGTCCGCCAAGACCTTGTCTATGAATACGGTTGGCCATCACGGATTGTCCGGCCCATTTGGAGGGTCAAACGAGCCCCGAAGCGAGCATACGCCTCATTTCGACGATTTTCGTGTGCTACAGCACACCATTTTTTGGGTGATCCGGATTCCGACGTCAAAAATGCCAAATTTTTTAGTGGACGTCCGTCAAGACCTTGTCTATGCATACGGTTGGCCATCACGGATTGTCCGGCCCATTTGGAGGGTCAAACGAGCCCCGAAGCGAGCATACGCCTCATTTCGATGATTTTCGTGTGCTATAGCACACCATTTTTTGGGTGATCCGGATTCCGACGTCAAAAATTCCAAATTTTTTCGTGGACGTCCGTCAAGACCTTGTCTATGCATACGGTTGGCCATCACGGATTGTCCGGCCCATTTGGAGGGTCAAACGAGCCCCGAAGTGAGCATACGCCTCATTTCGACGATTTTCGTGTGCTACAGCACACCATTTTTTGGGTGATCCGAATTCCGACGTCAAAAATGCCAAATTTTTTCGTGGACGTCCGTCAAGACCTTGTCTATGCATACGGTTGGCCATCACGGATTGTCCGGCCCATTTGGAGGGTCAAACGAGCCCCGAAGCGAGCATACGCCTCATTTCGACGATTTTCGTGTGCTATAGCACACCATTTTTTGGGTGATCCGGATTCCGATGTCAAAAATGCCAAATTTTTTCGTGGACGTCCGTCAACACCTTGTCTATGCATACGGTTGGCCATCACGGATTGTCCGGCCCATTTGGAGGGTCAAACGAGCCCCGAAGCGAGCATACGCCTCATTTCGACGATTTTCGTGTGCTATAGCACACCATTTTTTGGGTGATCCGGATTCGGACGTCAAAAATGCCAAATTTTTTCATGGACGTCCGTCAAGACCTTGTCTATGCATACGGTTGGCCATCACGGATTGTCCGGCCCATTTGGAGGGTCAAACGAGCCCCGAAGCGAGCATACGCCTCATTTCGACGATTTTCGTGTGCTATAGCACACCATTTTTTGGGTGATCCGGATTCCAACGTCAAAAATGCCAAATTTTTTCGTGGACGTCCGTCAAGACCTTGTCTATGCATACGGTTGGCCATCACGGATTGTCCGGCCCATTTGGAGGGTCAAACGAGCCCCGAAGCGAGCATACGCCTCATTTCGACGATTTTCGTGTGCTATAGCACACCATTTTTTGGGTGATCCGGATTCCGACGTCAAAAATGCCAAATTTTTTCGTGGATGTCCGTCAAGACCTTGTCTATGCATACGGTTGGCCATCACGGATTGTCCGGCCCATTTGGAGGGTCAAACGAGCCCCGAAGCGAGCATACGCCTCGTTTCGACGATTTTCGTGTGCTATAGCACACCATTTTTTGGGTGATCCGGATTCCGACGTCAAAAATGCCAAATTTTTTCGTGGACGTCCGTCAAGACCTTGTCTATGCATACGGTTGGCCATCACGGATTGTCCGGCCCATTTGGAGGGTCAAACGAGCCCCGATGCGAGCATACGCCTCATTTCGACGATTTTCGTGTGCTATAGCACACCATTTTTTGGGTGATCCGGATTCGGACGTCAAAAATGCCAAATTTTTTCGTGGACGTCCGTCAAGACCTTGTCTATGCATACGGTTGGCCATCACGGATTGTCCGGCCCATTTGGAGGGTCAAACGTGCCCCGAAGCGAGCATACGCCTCATTTCGACGATTTTCGTGTGCTATAGCACACCATTTTTTGGGTGATCCGGATTCCGACGTCAAAAATGCCAAATTTTTTCGTGGACGTCCGTCAAGACCTTGTCTATGCATACGGTTGGCCATCACGGATTGTCCGGCCCATTTGGAGGGTCAAACGAGCCCCGAAGCGAGCATACGCCTCATTTCGACGATTTTCGTGTGCTATAGCACACCATTTTTTGGGTGATCCGGATTCCGACGTCAAAAATGCCAAATTTTTTCGTGGACGTCCGTCAAGACCTTGTCTATGCATACGGTTGGCCATCACGGATTGTCCGGCCCATTTGGAGGGTCAAACGAGCCCCGAAGCGAGCATACGCCTCGTTTCGACGATTTTCGTGTGCTATAGCACACCATTTTTTGGGTGATCCGGATTCCGACGTCAAAAATGCCAAATTTTTTCGTGGACGTCCGCCAAGACCTTGTCTATGCATACGGTTGGCCATCACGGATTGTCCGGCCCATTTGGAGGGTCAAACGAGCCCCGAAGCGAGCATACGCCTCATTTCGACGATTTTCGTGTGCTATTGCACACCATTTTTTGGGTGATCCGGATTCCGACGTCAAAAATGCCAAATTTTTTCGTGGACGTCCGTCAAGACCTTGTCTATGCATACGGTTGGCCATCACGGATTGTCCGGCCCATTTGGAGGGTCAAACGAGCCCCGAAGCGAGCATACGCCTCATTTCGACGATTTTCGTGTGCTATAGCACACCATTTTTTGGGTGATCCGGATTCCGACGTCAAAAATGCCAAATTTTTTTGTGGACGTCCGTCAAGACCTTGTCTATGCATAGGGTTGGCCATCACGGATTGTCCGGCCAATTTGGAGGGTCAAACGAGCCCCGAAGCGAGCATACGCCTCATTTCGACGATTTTCGTGTGCTATAGCACACCATTTTTTGGGTGATCCGGATTCCGACGTCAAAAATGCCAAATTTTTTCGTGGACGTCCGTCAAGACCTTGTCTATGAATACGGTTGGCCATCACGGATTGTCCGGCCCATTTGGAGGGTCAAACGAGCCCCGAAGCGAGCATACGCCTCATTTCGACGATTTTCGTGTGCTATAAAAATGCCAAATTTTTTCGTGGACGTCCGTCAAGACCTTGTCTATGCATACGGTTGGCCATCACGGATTGTCCGGCCCATTTGGAGGGTCAAACGAGCCCCGAAGCGAGCATACGCCTCATTTCGACGATTTTCGTGTGCTATAGCACACCATTTTTTGGGTGATCCGGATTCTGACATCAAAAATGCCAAATATTTTCGTGGACGTCCGTCAAGACCTTGTCTATGCATACGGTTGGCCATCACGGATTGTCCGGCCCATTTGGAGGGTAAAACGAGCCCCGAAGCGAGCATACGCCTCATTTCGACGATTTTCGTGTGCTATAGCACACCATTTTTTGGGTGATCCGGATTCTGACGTCAAAAATGCCAATTTTTTTCGTGGACGTCCGCCAAGACCTTGTCTATGCATACGGTTGGCCATCACGGATTGTCCGTCCCATTTGAAGGGTCAAACGAGCCCCGAAGCGAGCATACGCCTCATTTCGACGATTTTCGTGTGCTATAGCACACCATTTTTTGGGTGATCCGGATTCCGACGTCAAAAATGCCAAATTTTTTCGTGGACGTCCGTCAAGACCTTGTCTATGCATACGGTTGGCCATCACGGATTGTCCGGCCCATTTGGAGGGTCAAACGAGCCCCGAAGCGAGCATACGCCTCATTTCGACGATTTTCGTGTGCTATAGCACACCATTTTTTGGGTGATCCGGATTCCGACGTCAAAAATGCCAAATTTTTTCGTGGACGTCCGTCAAGACCTTGTCTATGCATACGGTTGGCCATCACGGATTGTCCGGCCCATTTGGAGGGTCAAACGAGCCCCGAAGCGAGCATACGCCTCATTTCGACGATTTTCGTGTGCTATAGCACACCATTTTTTGGGTGATCCGGATTCCGACGTCAAAAATGCCAAATTTTTTCGTGGACGTCCGTCAAGACCTTGTCTATGCATACGGTTGGCCATCACGGATTGTCCGGCCCATTTGGAGGGTCAAACGAGCCCCGAAGCGAGCATACGCCTCATTTCGACGATTTTCGTGTGCTATAGCACACCATTTTTTGGGTGATCCGGATTCCGACGTCAAAAATGCCAAATTTTTTTGTGGACGTCCGTCAAGACCTTGTCTATGCATAGGGTTGGCCATCACGGATTGTCCGGCCAATTTGGAGGGTCAAACGAGCCCCGAAGCGAGCATACGCCTCATTTCGACGATTTTCGTGTGCTATAGCACACCATTTTTTGGGTGATCCGGATTCCGACGTCAAAAATGCCAAATTTTTTCGTGGACGTCCGTCAAGACCTTGTCTATGAATACGGTTGGCCATCACGGATTGTCCGGCCCATTTGGAGGGTCAAACGAGCCCCGAAGCGAGCATACGCCTCATTTCGACGATTTTCGTGTGCTATAAAAATGCCAAATTTTTTCGTGGACGTCCGTCAAGACCTTGTCTATGCATACGGTTGGCCATCACGGATTGTCCGGCCCATTTGGAGGGTCAAACGAGCCCCGAAGCGAGCATACGCCTCATTTCGACGATTTTCGTGTGCTATAGCACACCATTTTTTGGGTGATCCGGATTCTGACATCAAAAATGCCAAATATTTTCGTGGACGTCCGTCAAGACCTTGTCTATGCATACGGTTGGCCATCACGGATTGTCCGGCCCATTTGGAGGGTAAAACGAGCCCCGAAGCGAGCATACGCCTCATTTCGACGATTTTCGTGTGCTATAGCACACCATTTTTTGGGTGATCCGGATTCTGACGTCAAAAATGCCAATTTTTTTCGTGGACGTCCGCCAAGACCTTGTCTATGCATACGGTTGGCCATCACGGATTGTCCGTCCCATTTGAAGGGTCAAACGAGCCCCGAAGCGAGCATACGCCTCATTTCGACGATTTTCGTGTGCTATAGCACACCATTTTTTGGGTGATCCGGATTCCGACGTCAAAAATGCCAAATTTTTTCGTGGACGTCCGTCAAGACCTTGTCTATGCATACGGTTGGCCATCACGGATTGTCCGGCCCATTTGGAGGGTCAAACGAGCCCCGAAGCGAGCATACGCCTCATTTCGACGATTTTCGTGTGCTATAGCACACCATTTTTTGGGTGATCCGGATTCCGACGTCAAAAATGCCAAATTTTTTCGTGGACGTCCGTCAAGACCTTGTCTATGCATACGGTTGGCCATCACGGATTGTCCGGCCCATTTGAAGGGTCAAACGAGCCCCGAAGCGAGCATACGCCTCATTTCGACGATTTTCGTGTGCTATAGCACACCATTTTTTGGGTGATCCGGATTCCGACGTCAAAAATGCCAAATTTTTTCATGGACGTCCGCCAAGACCTTGTCTATGCATACGGTTGGCCATCACGGATTGTCCGGCCCATTTGGAGGGTCAAACGAGCCCCGAAGCGAGCATACGCCTCATTTCGACGATTTTCGTGTGCTATAGCACACCATTTTTTGGGTGATCCGGATTCCGACGTCAAAAATGCCAAATTTTTTCGTGGACGTCCGTCAAGACCTTGTCTATGCATACGGTTGGCCATCACGGATTGTCCGGCCCATTTGGAGGGTCAAACGAGCCCCGAAGCGAGCATACGCCTCATTTCGACGATTTTCGTGTGCTATAGCACACCATTTTTTGGGTGATCCGGATTCCGACGTCAAAAATGCCAAATTTTTTTGTGGACGTCCGTCAAGACCTTGTCTATGCATAGGGTTGGCCATCACGGATTGTCCGGCCAATTTGGAGGGTCAAACGAGCCCCGAAGCGAGCATACGCCTCATTTCGACGATTTTCGTGTGCTATAGCACACCATTTTTTGGGTGATCCGGATTCCGACGTCAAAAATGCCAAATTTTTTCGTGGACGTCCGTCAAGACCTTGTCTATGAATACGGTTGGCCATCACGGATTGTCCGGCCCATTTGGAGGGTCAAACGAGCCCCGAAGCGAGCATACGCCTCATTTCGACGATTTTCGTGTGCTATAAAAATGCCAAATTTTTTTGTGGACGTCCGTCAAGACCTTGTCTATGCATACGGTTGGCCATCACGGATTGTCCGGCCCATTTGGAGGGTCAAACGAGCCCCGAAGCGAGCTACGCCTCATTTCGACGATTTTCGTGTGCTATAGCACACCATTTTTTGGGTGATCCAGATTCTGACATCAAAAATGCCAAATATTTTCGTGGACGTCCGTCAAGACCTTGTCTATGCATACGGTTGGCCATCACGGATTGTCCGGCCCATTTGGAGGGTCAAACGAGCCCCGAAGCGAGCATACGCCTCATTTCGACGATTTTCGTGTGCTATAGCACACCATTTTTTGGGTGATCCGGATTCCGACGTCAAATATGCCAAATTTTTTTGTGGACGTCCGTCAAGACCTTGTCTATGCATACGGTTGGCCATCACGGATTGTCCGGCCCATTTGGAGGGTCAAACGAGCCCCGAAGCGAGCATACGCCTCATTTCGACGATTTTCGTGTGCTATAGCACACCATTTTTTGGGTGATCCGGATTCCGACGTCAAAAATGCCAAATTTTTTCGTGGACGTCCGTCAAGACCTTGTCTATGCATACGGTTGGCCATCACGGATTGTACGGCCCATTTGGAGGGTAAAACGAGCCCCGAAGCGAGCATACGCCTCATTTCGACGATTTTCGTGTGCTATAGCACACCATTTTTTGGGTGATCCGGATTCCGACGTCAAAAATGCCAAATTTTTTCGTGGACGTCCGTCAAGACCTTGTCTATGCATACGGTTGGCCATCACGGATTGTCTGGCCCATTTGGAGGGTCAAACGAGCCCCGAAGCGAGCATACGCCTCATTTCGACGATTTTCGTGTGCTATAGCACACCATTTTTTGGGTGATCCGGATTCCGATGTCAAAAATGCCAAATTTTTTCCTGGACGTCCGTCAAGACCTTGTCTATGCATACGGTTGGCCATCACGGATTGTCCGGCCCATTTGGAGGGTCAAACGAGCCCCGAAGCGAGCATACGCCTCATTTCGACGATTTTCGTGTGCTATAGCACACCATTTTTTGGGTGATCCGGATTCCGACGTCAAAAATGCCAAATTTTTTCGTGGACGTCCGTCAAGACCTTGTCTATGCATACGGTTGGCCATCACGGATTGTCCGGCCCATTTGGAGGGTCAAACGAGCCCCGAAGCGAGCATACGCCTCATTTCGACGATTTTCGTGTGCTATAGCACACCATTTTTTGGGTGATCCGGATTCCGACGTCAAAAATGCCAAATTTTTTCGTGGACGTCCGCCAAGACCTTGTCTATGAATACGGTTGGCCATCACGGATTGTCCGGCCCATTTGGAGGGTCAAACGAGCCCCGAAGCGAGCATACGCCTCATTTCGACGATTTTCGTGTGCTACAGCACACCATTTTTTGGGTGATCCGGATTCCGACGTCAAAAATGCCAAATTTTTCGTGGACGTCCGTCAAGACCTTGTCTATGCATACGGTTGGCCATCACGGATTGTCCGGCCCATTTGGAGGGTCAAACGAGCCCCGAAGCGAGCATACGCCTCATTTCGATGATTTTCGTGTGCTATAGCACACCATTTTTTGGGTGATCCGGATTCCGACGTCAAAAATTCCAAATTTTTTCGTGGACGTCCGTCAAGACCTTGTCTATGCATACGGTTGGCCATCACGGATTGTCCGGCCCATTTGGAGGGTCAAACGAGCCCCGAAGTGAGCATACGCCTCATTTCGACGATTTTCGTGTGCTACAGCACACCATTTTTTGGGTGATCCGAATTCCGACGTCAAAAATGCCAAATTTTTTCGTGGACGTCCGTCAAGACCTTGTCTATGCATACGGTTGGCCATCACGGATTGTCCGGCCCATTTGGAGGGTCAAACGAGCCCCGAAGCGAGCATACGCCTCATTTCGACGATTTTCGTGTGCTATAGCACACCATTTTTTGGGTGATCCGGATTCCGACGTCAAAAATGCCAAATTTTTTCTTGGACGTCCGTCAACACCTTGTCTATGCATACGGTTGGCCATCACGGATTGTCCGGCCCATTTGGAGGGTCAAACGAGCCCCGAAGCGAGCATACGCCTCATTTCGACGATTTTCGTGTGCTATAGCACACCATTTTTTGGGTGATCCGGATTCGGACGTCAAAAATGCCAAATTTTTTCGTGGACGTCCGTCAAGACCTTGTCTATGCATACGGTTGGCCATCACGGATTGTCCGGCCCATTTGGAGGGTCAAACGAGCCCCGAAGCGAGCATACGCCTCATTTCGACGATTTTCGTGTGCTATAGCACACCATTTTTTGGGTGATCCGGATTCCAACGTCAAAAATGCCAAATTTTTTCGTGGACGTCCGTCAAGACCTTGTCTATGCATACGGTTGGCCATCACGGATTGTCCGGCCCATTTGGAGGGTCAAACGAGCCCCGAAGCGAGCATACGCCTCATTTCGACGATTTTCGTGTGCTATAGCACACCATTTTTTGGGTGATCCGGATTCCGACGTCAAAAATGCCAAATTTTTTCGTGGATGTCTGTCAAGACCTTGTCTATGCATACGGTTGGCCATCACGGATTGTCCGGCCCATTTGGAGGGTCAAACGAGCCCCGAAGCGAGCATACGCCTCGTTTCGACGATTTTCGTGTGCTATAGCACACAATTTTTTGGGTGATCCGGATTCCGACGTCAAAAATGCCAAATTTTTTCATGGACGTCCGTCAAGACCTTGTCTATGCATACGGTTGGCCATCACGGATTGTCCGGCCCATTTGGAGGGTCAAACGAGCCCCGATGCGAGCATACGCCTCATTTCGACGATTTTCGTGTGCTATAGCACACCATTTTTTGGGTGATCCGGATTCGGACGTCAAAAATGCCAAATTTTTTCGTGGACGTCCGTCAAGACCTTGTCTATGCATACGGTTGGCCATCACGGATTGTCCGGCCCATTTGGAGGGTCAAACGTGCCCCGAAGCGAGCATACGCCTCATTTCGACGATTTTCGTGTGCTATAGCACACCATTTTTTGGGTGATCCGGATTCCGACGTCAAAAATGCCAAATTTTTTCGTGGACGTCCGTCAAGACCTTGTCTATGCATATGGTTGGCCATCACGGATTGTCCGGCCCATTTGGAGGGTCAAACGAGCCCCGAAGCGAGCATACGCCTCATTTCGACGATTTTCGTGTGCTATAGCACACCATTTTTTGGGTGATCCGGATTCCGACGTCAAAAATGCCAAATTTTTTCGTGGACGTCCGTCAAGACCTTGTCTATGCATACGGTTGGCCATCACGGATTGTCCGGCCCATTTGGAGGGTCAAACGAGCCCCGAAGCGAGCATACGCCTCATTTCGACGATTTTCGTGTGCTACAACACACCATTTTTTGGGTGATCCGGATTCCGACGTCAAAAATGCCAAATTTTTTCGTGGACGTCCGTCAAGACCTTGTCTATGCATACGGTTGGCCATCACGGATTGTCCGGCCCATTTGGAGGGTCAAACGAGCCCCGAAGCGAGCATACGCCTCATTTCAACGATTTTCGTGTGCTATAGCACACCATTTTTTGGGTGATCCGGATTCCGACGTCAAAAATGCCAAATTTTTTCGTGGACGTCCGTCAAGACCTTGTCTATGCATATGGTTGGCCATAACGGATTGTCCGGCCCATTTGGAGGGTCAAACGCGCCCCGAAGCGAGCATACGCCTCATTTCGACGATTTTCGTGTGCTACAGCACACCATTTTTTGGGTGATCCGGATTCTGACGTCAAAAATGCCAAATTTTTTCGTGGACGTCCGTCAAGACCTTGTCTATGCATACGGTTGGCCATCACGGATTGTCCGGCCCATTTGGAGGGTCAAACGAGCCCCGAAGCGAGCATACGCCTCATTTCGACGATTTTCGTGTGCTATAGCACACCATTTTTTGGGTGATCCGGATTCCAACGTCAAAAATGCCAAATTTTTTCGTGGACGTCCGTCAAGACCTTGTCTATGCATACGGTTGGCCATCACGGATTGTCCGGCCCATTTGGAGGGTCAAACGAGCCCCGAAGCGAGCATACGCCTCATTTCGACGATTTTCGTGTGCTATAGCACACCATTTTTTGGGTGATCCGGATTCCGACGTCAAAAATGCCAAATTTTTTCGTGGACGTCCGTCAAGACCTTGTCTATGCATACGGTTGGCCATCACGGATTGTCCGGCCCATTTGGAGGGTCAAACGAGCCCCGAAGCGAGCATACGCCTCGTTTCGACGATTTTCGTGTGGTATAGCACACCATTTTTTGGGTGATCCGGATTCCGACGTCAAAAATGCCAAATTTTTTCGTGGACGTCCGTCAAGACCTTGTCTATGCATACGGTTGGCCATCACGGATTGTCCGGCCCATTTGGAGGGTCAAACGAGCCCCGAAGCGAGCATACGCCTCATTTCGACGATTTTCGTGTGCTATATCACACCATTTTTTGGGTGATCCGAATTCCGACGTCAAAAATGCCAAATTTTTTCGTGGACGTCCGTCAAGACCTTGTCTATGCATACGGTTGGCCATCACGGATTGTCCGGCCCATTTGGAGGGTCAAACGAGCCCCGAAGCGAGCATACGCCTCATTTCGACGATTTTCGTGTGCTATAGCACACCATTTTTTGGGTGATCCGGATTCCGACGTCAAAAATGCCAAATTTTTTCGTGGACGTCCGTAAAGACCTTGTCTATGCATACGGTTGGCCATCACGGATTGTCCGGCCCATTTGGAGGGTCAAACGAGCCCCGATGCGAGCATACGCCTCATTTCGACGATTTTCGTGTGCTATAGCACACCATTTTTTGGGTGATCCGGATTCCGACGTCAAAAATGCCAAATTTTTTATTGGACGTCCGTCAAGACCTTGTCTATGCATACGGTTGGCCATCACGGATTGTCCGGCCCATTTGGAGGGTCAAACGAGCCCCGAAGCGAGCATACGCCTCGTTTCGACGATTTTCGTGTGCTATAGCACACCATTTTTTGGGTGATCCGGATTCCGACGTCAAAAATGCCAAATTTTTTCGTGAACGTCCGTCAAGACCTTGTCTATGCATACGGTTGGCCATCACGGATTGTCCGGCCCATTTGGAGGGTCAAACGAGCCCCGATGCGAGCATACGCCTCATTTCGACGATTTTCGTGTGCTATAGCACACCATTTTTTGGGTGATCCGGATTCGGACGTCAAAAATGCCAAATTTTTTCGTGGACGTCCGTCAAGACCTTGTCTATGCATACGGTTGGCCATCACGGATTGTCCGGCCCATTTGGAGGGTCAAACGAGCCCCGAAGCGAGCATACGCCTCATTTCGACGATTTTCGTGTGCTATAGCACACCATTTTTTGGGTGATCCGGATTCCGACGTCAAAAATGCCAAATGTTTTCGTGGACGTCCGCCAAGACCTTGTCTATGCATACGGTTGGCCATCACGGATTGTCCGGCCCATTTGGAGGGTCAAACGAGCCCCGAAGCGAGCATACGCCTCATTTCGACGATTTTCGTGTGCTATAGCACACCATTTTTTGGGTGATCCGGATTCCGACGTCAAAAATGCCAAATTTTTTCGTGGACGTCCGTCAAGACCTTGTCTATGCATACGGTTGGCCCTCACGGATTGTCCGGCCCATTTGGAGGGTCAAACGAGCCCCGAAGCGAGCATACGCCTCATTTCGACGATTTTCGTGTGCTATAGCACACCATTTTTGGGGTGATCCGGATTCCGACGTCAAAAATGCCAAATTTTTTCATGGACGTCCCTCAAGACCTTGTCTATGCATACGATTGGCCATCACGGATTTTCCGGCCCATTTGGAGGGTCAAACGAGCCCCGAAGCGAGCATACGCCTCATTTCGACGATTTTCGTGTGCTATAGCACACCATTTTTTGGGTGATCCGGAATCCGACGTCAAAAATGCCAAATTTTTTCGTGGACGTCCGTCAAGACCTTGTCTATGCATACGGTTGGCCATCACGGATTGTCCGGCCCATTTGGAGGGTCAAACGAGCCCCGAAGCGAGCATACGCCTCATTTCGACGATTTTCGTGTGCTATAGCACACCATTTTTTGGGTGATCCGGATTCCGACGTCAAAAATGCCAAATTTTTTCGTGGACGTCCGTCAAGACCTTGTCTATGCATACGGTTGGCCATCACGGATTGTCCGGCCCATTTGGAGGGTCAAACGAGCCCCGAAGCGAGCATACGCCTCATTTCGACGATTTTCGTGTGCTATAGCACACCATTTTTTGGGTGATCCGGATTCCGACGTCAAAAATGCCAAATTTTTTCGTGGACGTCCGTCAAGACCTTGTATATGCATACGGTTGGCCATCACGGATTGTCCGGTCCATTTGGAGGGTCAAACGAGCCCCGAAGCGAGCATACGCCTCATTTCGACGATTTTCGTGTGCTATAGCACACCATTTTTTGGGTGATCCGGATTCCGACGGCAAAAATGCCAAATTTTTTCGTGGACGTCCGCCAAGACCTTGTCTATGAATACGGTTGGCCATCACGGATTGTCCGGCCCATTTGGAGGGTCAAACGAGCCCCGAAGCGAGCATACGCCTCATTTCGACGATTTTCGTGTGCTATAGCACACCATTTTTTGGGTGATCCGGATTCCGACGTCAAAAATGCCAAATTTTTTCGTGGACGTCCGCCAAGACCTTGTCTATGCATACGGTTGGCCATCACGGATTGTCCGGCCCATTTGGAGGGTCAAACGAGCCCCGAAGCGAGCATACGCCTCATTTCGACGATTTTCGTGTGCTATAGCACACCATTTTTTGGGTGATCCGGATTCCGACGTCAAAAATGCCAAATGTTTTCGTGGACATCCGTCAAGACCTTGTCTATGCATACGGTTGGCCATCACGGATTGTCCGGCCCATTTGGAGGGTCAAACGAGCCCCGAAGCGAGCATACGCCTCATTTCGACGATTTTCGTGTGCTGTAGCACACCATTTTTTGGGTGATCCGGATTCCGACGTCAAAAATGCCAAATTTTTTCGTGGACGTCCGCCAAGACCTTGTCTATGCATACGGTTGGCCATCACGAATTGTCCGGCCCATTTGGAGGGTCAAACGAGCCCCGAAGCGAGCATACGCCTCATTTCGACGATTTTCGTGTGCTATAGCACACCATTTTTTGGGTGATCCGGATTCCGACGTCAAAAATGCAAAAATTTTTTGTGGATGTCCGTCAAGACCTTGTCTATGCATAGGGTTGGCCATCACGGATTGTCCGGCCAATTTGGAGGGTCAAACGAGCCCCGAAGCGAGCATACGCCTCATTTCGACGATTTTCGTGTGCTATAGCACACCATTTTTTCGGTGATCCGGATTCCGACGTCAAAAATGCCAAATTTTTTCGTGGACGTCCGTCAAGACCTTGTCTATGAATACGGTTGGCCATCACGGATTGTCCGGCCCATTTGGAGGGTCAAACGAGCCCCGAAGCGAGCATACGCCTCATTTCGACGATTTTCGTGTGCTATAGCACACCATTTTTTGGGTGATCCGGATTCCGACGTCAAAAATGCCAAATTTTTTCGTGGACGTCCGTCAAGACCTTGTCTATGCATACGGTTGGCCATCACGGATTGTCCGTCCCATTTGGAGGGTCAAACGAGCCCCGAAGCGAGCATACGCCTCATTTCGACGATTTTCGTGTGCTATAGCACACCATTTTTTGGTTGATCCGGATTCCGACGTCAAAAATGCCAAATTTTTTCGTGGACGTCCGTCAAGACCTTGTCTATGCATACGGTTGGCGATCACGGATTGTCCGGCCCATTTGGAGGGTCAAACGAGCCCCGAAGCGAGCATACGCCTCATTTCGACGATTTTCGTGTGCTATAGCACACCATTTTTTGGGTGATCCGGATTCCGACGTCAAAAATGCCAAATTTTTTCGTGGACGTCCGTCAAGACCTTGTCTATGCATACGGTTGGCCATCACGGATTGTCCGGCCCATTTGGAGGGTCAAACGAGCCCCGAAGCGAGCATACGCCTCATTTCGACGATTTTCGTGTGCTATAAAAATGCCAAATTTTTTCGTGGACGTCCGTCAAGACCTTGTCTATGCATACGGTTGGCCATCACGGATTGTCCGGCCCATTTGGAGGGTCAAACGAGCCCCGAAGCGAGCATACGCCTCATTTCGACGATTTTCGTGTGCTATAGCACACCATTTTTTGGGTGATCCGGATTCCGACGTCAAAAATGCCAAATTTTTTCGTGGACGTCCGTCAAGACCTTGTCTATGCATACGGTTGGCCATCACGGATTGTCCGGCCCATTTGGAGGGTCAAACGAGCCCCGATGCGAGCATACGCCTCATTTCGACGATTTTCGTGTGCTATAGCACACCATTTTTTGGGTGATCCGGATTCGGACGTCAAAAATGCCAAATTTTTTCGTGGACGTCCGTCAAGACCTTGTCTATGCATATGGTTGGCCATCACGGATTGTCCGGCCCATTTGGAGGGTCAAACGAGCCCCGAAGCGAGCATACGCCTTATTTCGACGATTTTCGTGTGCTATAGCACACCATTTTTTGGGTGATCCGGATTCCGACGTCAAAAATGCCAAATGTTTTCGTGGACGTCCGCCAAGACCTTGTCTATGCATACGGTTGGCCATCACGGATTGTCCGGCCCATTTGGAGGGTCAAACGAGCCCCGAAGCGAGCATACGCCTCATTTCGACGATTTTCGTGTGCTATAGCACACCATTTTTTGGGTGATCCGGATTCCGACGTCAAAAATGCCAAATTTTTTCGTGGACGTCCGTCAAGACCTTGTCTATGCATACGGTTGGCCCTCACGGATTGTCCGGCCCATTTGGAGGGTCAAACGAGCCCCGAAGCGAGCATACGCCTCATTTCGACGATTTTCGTGTGCTATAGCACACCATTTTTTGGGTGATCCGGATTTCGACGTCAAAAATGCCAAATTTTTTCATGGACGTCCCTCAAGACCTTGTCTATGCATACGGTTGGCCATCACGGATTTTCCGGCCCATTTGGAGGGTCAAACGAGCCCCGAAGCGAGCATACGCCTCATTTTGACGATTTTCGTGTGCTATAGCACACCATTTTTTGGGTGATCCGGAATCCGACGTCAAAAATGCCAAATTTTTTCGTGGACGTTCGTCAAGACCTTGTCTATGCATACGGTTGGCCATCACGGATTGTCCGGCCCATTTGGAGGGTCAAACGAGCCCCGAAGCGAGCATACGCCTCATTTCGACGATTTTCGTGTGCTATAGCACACCATTTTTTGGGTGATCCGGATTCCGACGTCAAAAATGCCAAATTTTTTGCGTGGACGTCCGTCAAGACCTTGTCTATGCATACGGTTGGCCATCACGGATTTTCCGGCCCATTTGGAGGGTCAAACGAGCCCCGAAGCGAGCATACGCCTCATTTCGACGATTTTCGTGTGCTATAGCACACCATTTTTTGGGTGATCCGGATTCCGACGTCAAAAATGCCAAATTTTTTCGTGGACGTCCGTCAAGACCTTATCTATGCATACGGTTGGCCATCACGGATTGTCCGGCCCATTTGGAGGGTCAAACGAGCCCCGAAGCGAGCATACGCCTCATTTCGACGATTTTCGTGTGCTATAAAAATGCCAAATTTTTTCGTGGACGTCCGTCAAGACCTTGTCTATGCATACGGTTGGCCATCACGGATTGTCCGGCCCATTTGGAGGGTCAAACGAGCCCCGAAGCGAGCATACGCCTCATTTCGACGATTTTCGTGTGCTATAGCACACCATTTTTTGGGTGATCCGGATTCCGACGTCAAAAATGCCAAATTTTTTCGTGGACGTCCGTCAAGACCTTATCTATGCATACGGTTGGCCATCACGGATTGTCCGGCCCATTTGGAGGGTCAAACGAGCCCCGAAGCGAGCATACGCCTCATTTCGACGATTTTCGTGTGCTATAAAAATGCCAAATTTTTTCGTGGACGTCCGTCAAGACCTTGTCTATGCATACGGTTGGCCATCACGGATTGTCCGGCCCATTTGGAGGGTCAAACGAGCCCCGAAGCGAGCATACGCCTCATTTCGACGATTTTCGTGTGCTATAGCACACCATTTTTTGGGTGATCCGGATTCTGACATCAAAAATGCCAAATATTTTCGTGGACGTCCGTCAAGACCTTGTCTATGCATACGGTTGGCCATCACGGATTGTCCGGCCCATTTGGAGGGTCAAACGAGCCCCGAAGCGAGCATACGCCTGTTTTCGACGATTTTCGTGTGCTATAGCACACCATTTTTTGGGTGATCCGGATTCCAAAGTCAAATATGCCAAATTTTTTCGTGGACGTCCGTCAAGACCTTGTCTATGCATACGGTTGGCCATCACGGATTGTCCGGCCCATTTGGAGGGTCAAACGAGCCCCGAAGCGAGCATACGCCTCATTTCGACGATTTTCGTGTGCTATAAAAATGCCAAATTTTTTCGTGGACGTCCGTCAAGACCTTGTCTATGCATACGGTTGGCCATCACGGATTGTCCGGCCCATTTGGATGGTCAAACGAGCCCCGAAGCGAGCATACGCCTCATTTCGACGATTTTCGTGTGCTATAGCACACCATTTTTTGGGTGATCCGGATTCTGACATCAAAAATGCCAAATATTTTCGTGGACGTCCGTCAAGACCTTGTCTATGCATACGGTTGGCCATCACGGATTGTCCGGCCCATTTGGAGGGTCAAACGAGCCCCGAAGCGAGCATACGCCCGTTTTCGACGATTTTCGTGTGCTATAGCACACCATTTTTTGGGTGATCCGGATTCCAACGTCAAATATGCCAAATTTTTTCGTGGACGTCCGTCAAGACCTTGTCTATGCATACGGTTGGCCATCACGGATTGTCCGGCCCATTTGGAGGGTCAAACGAGCACCGAAGCGAGCATACGCCTCATTTCGACGATTTTCGTGTGCTATAAAAATGCCAAATTTTTTCGTGGACGTCCGTCAAGACCTTGTCTATGCATACGGTTGGCCATCACGGATTGTCCGGCCCATTTGGAGGGTCAAACGAGCCCCGAAGCGAGCATACGCCTCATTTCGACGATTTTCGTGTGCTATAGCACACCATTTTTTGGGTGATCCGGATTCTGACATCAAAAATGCCAAATATTTTCGTGGACGTCCGTCAAGACCTTGTCTATGCATACGGTTGGCCATCACGGATTGTCCGGCCCATTTGGAGGGTAAAACGAGCCCCGAAGCGAGCATACGCCTCATTTCGACGATTTTCGTGTGCTATAGCACACCATTTTTTGGGTGATCCGGATTCTGACATCAAAAATGCCAAATTTTTTCGTGGACGTCCGCCAAGACCTTGTCTATGCATACGGTTGGCCATCACAGATTGTCCGTCCCATTTGGAGGGTCAAACGAGCCCCGAAGCGAGCATACGCCTCATTTCGACGATTTTCGTGTGCTATAGCACACCATTTTTTGGGTGATCCGGATTCCGACGTCAAAAATGCCAAATTTTTTCGTGGACGTCCGTCAAGACCTTGTCTATGCATACGGTTGGCCATCACGGATTGTCCGGCCCATTTGGAGGGTCAAACGAGCCCCGAAGCGAGCATACGCCTCATTTCGACGATTTTCGTGTGCTATAGCACACCATTTTTTGGGTGATCCGGATTCCGACGTCAAAAATGCCAAATTTTTTCGTGGATGTCCGTCAAGACCTTGTCTATGCATACGGTTGGCCATCACGGATTGTCCGGCCCATTTGAAGGGTCAAACGAGCCCCGAAGCGAGCATACGCCTCATTTCGACGATTTTCGTGTGCTATAGCACACCATTTTTTGGGTGATCCGGATTCCGACGTCAAAAATGCCAAATTTTTTCGTGGACGTCCGCCAAGACCTTGTCTATGCATACGGTTGGCCATCACGGATTGTCCGGCCCATTTGGAGGGTCAAACGAGCCCCGAAGCGAGCATACGCCTCATTTCGACGATTTTCGTGTGCTATTGCACACCATTTTTTGGGTGATCCGGATTCCGACGTCAAAAATGCCAAATTTTTTCGTGGACGTCCGTCAAGACCTTATCTATGCATACGGTTGGCCATCACGGATTGTCCGGCCCATTTGGAGGGTCAAACGAGCCCCGAAGCGAGCATACGCCTCATTTCGACGATTTTCGTGTGCTATAGCACACCATTTTTTGGGTGATCCGGATTCCGACGTCAAAAATGCCAAATTTTTTTGTGGACGTCCGTCAAGACCTTGTCTATGCATAGGGTTGGCCATCACGGATTGTCCGGCCAATTTGGAGGGTCAAACGAGCCCCGAAGCGAGCATACGCCTCATTTCGACGATTTTCGTGTGCTATAGCACACCATTTTTTGGGTGATCCGGATTCCGACGTCAAAAATGCCAAATTTTTTCGTGGACGTCCGTCAAGACCTTGTCTATGAATACGGTTGGCCATCACGGATTGTCCGGCCCATTTGGAGGGTCAAACGAGCCCCGAAGCGAGCATACGCCTCATTTCGACGATTTTCGTGTGCTATAAAAATGCCAAATTTTTTCGTGGACGTCCGTCAAGACCTTGTCTATGCATACGGTTGGCCATCACGGATTGTCCGGCCCATTTGGAGGGTCAAACGAGCCCCGAAGCGAGCATACGCCTCATTTCGACGATTTTCGTGTGCTATAGCACACCATTTTTTGGGTGATCCGGATTCTGACATCAAAAATGCCAAATATTTTCGTGGACGTCCGTCAAGACCTTGTCTATGCATACGGTTGGCCATCACGGATTGTCCGGCCCATTTGGAGGGTAAAACGAGCCCCGAAGCGAGCATACGCCTCATTTCGACGATTTTCTTGTGCTATAGCACACCATTTTTTGGGTGATCCGGATTCTGACGTCAAAAATGCCAATATTTTTCGTGGACGTCCGCCAAGACCTTGTCTATGCATACGGTTGGCCATCACGGATTGTCCGTCCCATTTGGAGGGTCAAACGAGCCCCGAAGCGAGCATACGCCTCATTTCGACGATTTTCGTGTGCTATAGCACACCATTTTTTGGGTGATCCGGATTCCGACGTCAAAAATGCCAAATTTTTTCGTGGACGTCCGTCAAGACCTTGTCTATGCATACGGTTGGCCATCACGGATTGTCCGGCCCATTTGGAGGGTCAAACGAGCCCCGAAGCGAGCATACGCCTCATTTCGACGATTTTCGTGTGCTATAGCACACCATTTTTTGGGTGATCCGGATTCCGACGTCAAAAATGCCAAATTTTTTCGTGGACGTCCGTCAAGACCTTGTCTATGCATACGGTTGGCCATCACGGATTGTCCGGCCCATTTGGAGGGTCAAACGAGCCCCGAAGCGAGCATACGCCTCATTTCGACGATTTTCGTGTGCTATAGCACACCATTTTTTGGGTGATCCGGATTCCGACGTCAAAAATGCCAAATTTTTTTGTGGACGTCCGTCAAGACCTTGTCTATGCATAGGGTTGGCCATCACGGATTGTCCGGCCAATTTGGAGGGTCAAACGAGCCCCGAAGCGAGCATACGCCTCATTTCGACGATTTTCGTGTGCTATAGCACACCATTTTTTGGGTGATCCGGATTCCGACGTCAAAAATGCCAAATTTTTTCGTGGACGTCCGTCAAGACCTTGTCTATGAATACGATTGGCCATCACGGATTGTCCGGCCCATTTGGAGGGTCAAACGAGCCCCGAAGCGAGCATACGCCTCATTTCGACGATTTTCGTGTGCTATAAAAATGCCAAATTTTTTTGTGGACGTCCGTCAAGACCTTGTCTATGCATACGGTTGGCCATCACGGATTGTCCGGCCCATTTGGAGGGTCAAACGAGCCCCGAAGCGAGCTACGCCTCATTTCAACGATTTTCGTGTGCTATAGCACACCATTTTTTGGGTGATCCGGATTCTGACATCAAAAATGCAAAATATTTTCGTGGACGTCCGTCAAGACCTTGTCTATGCATACGGTTGGCCATCACGGATTGTCCGGCCCATTTGGAGGGTCAAACGAGCCCCGAAGCGAGCATACGCCTCATTTCGACGATTTTCGTGTGCTATAGCACACCATTTTTTGGGTGATCCGGATTCCGACGTCAAATATGCCAAATTTTTTTGTGGACGTCCGTCAAGACCTTGTCTATGCATACGGTTGGCCATCACGAATTGTCCGGCCCATTTGGAGGGTCAAACGAGCCCCGAAGCGAGCATACGCCTCATTTCGACGATTTTCGTGTGCTATAGCACACCATTTTTTGGGTGATCCGGATTCCGACGTCAAAAATGCCAAATTTTTTCGTGGACGTCCGTCAAGACCTTGTCTATGCATACGGTTGGCCATCACGGATTGTACGGCCCATTTGGAGGGTAAAACGAGCCCCGAAGCGAGCATACGCCTCATTTCGACGATTTTCGTGTGCTATAGCACACCATTTTTTGGGTGATCCGGATTCCGACGTCAAAAATGCCAAATTTTTTCGTGGACGTCCGTCAAGACCTTGTCTATGCATACGGTTGGCCATCCCGGATTGTCCGGCCCATTTGGAGGGTCAAACGAGCCCCGAAGCGAGCATACGCCTCATTTCGACGATTTTCGTGTGCTATAGCACACCATTTTTTGGGTGATCCGGATTCCGATGTCAAAAATGCCAAATTTTTTCCTGGACGTCCGTCAAGACCTTGTCTATGCATACGGTTGGCCATCACGGATTGTCCGGCCCATTTGGAGGGTCAAACGAGCCCCGAAGCGAGCATACGCCTCATTTCGATGATTTTCGTGTGCTATAGCACACCATTTTTTGGGTGATCCGGATTCCGACGTCAAAAATGCCAAATTTTTTCGTGGACGTCCGTCAAGACCTTGTCTATGCATACGGTTGGCCATCACGGATTGTCCGGCCCATTTGGAGGGTCAAACGAGCCCCGAAGCGAGCATACGCCTCATTTCGACGATTTTCGTGTGCTATAGCACACCATTTTTTGGGTGATCCGGATTCCGATGTCAAAAATGCCAAATTTTTTCCTGGACGTCCGTCAAGACCTTGTCTATGCATACGGTTGGCCATCACGGATTGTCCGGCCCATTTGGAGGGTCAAACGAGCCCCGAAGCGAGCATACGCCTCATTTCGACGATTTTCGTGTGCTATAGCACACCATTTTTTGGGTGATCCGGATTCCGACGTCAAAAATGCCAAATTTTTTCGTGGACGTCCGTCAAGACCTTGTCTATGCATACGGTTGGCCATCACGGATTGTCCGGCCCATTTTGAGGGTCAAACGAGCCCCGAAGCGAGCATACGCCTCATTTCGACGATTTTCGTGTGCTATAGCACACCATTTTTTGGGTGATCCGGATTCCGACGTCAAAAATGCCAAATTTTTTTGTGGACGTCCGTCAAGACCTTGTCTATGCATACGGTTGGCCATCACGGATTGTCCGGCCCATTTGGAGGGTCAAACGAGCCCCGAAGCGAGCATACGCCTCATTTCGACGATTTTCGTGTGCTATAGCACACCATTTTTTGGGTGATCCGGATTCCGACGTCAAAAATGCCAAATTTTTTCGTGGACGTCCGTCAAGACCTTGTCTATGCATACGGTTGGCCAACACGGATTGTCCGGCCCATTTGGAGGGTCAAACGAGCCCCGAAGCGAGCATACGCCTCATTTCGACGATTTTCGTGTGCTATAGCACACCATTTTTTGGGTGATCCGGATTCCGACGTCAAAAATGCCAAATTTTTTCGTGGACGTCCGTCAAGACCTTGTCTATGCATACGGTTGGCCATCACGGATTGTCCGGCCCATTTGGAGGGTCAAACGAGCCCCGAAGCGAGCATACGCCTCATTTCGACGATTTTCGTGTGCTATAGCACACCATTTTTTGGGTGATCCGGATTCCGACGTCAAAAATGCCAAATTTTTTCGTGGACATCCGTCAAGACCTTGTCTATGCACACGGTTGGCCATCACGGATTGTCCGGCCCATTTGGAGGGTCAAACGAGCCCCGAAGCGAGCATACGCCTCATTTCGACGATTTTCGTGTGCTATAGCACACCATTTTTTGGGTGATCCGGATTCCGACGTCAAAAATGCCAAATTTTTTCGTGGACGTCCGTCAAGACCTTGTCTATGCATACGGTTGGCCATCACGGATTGTCCGGCCCATTTGGAGGGTCAAACGAGCCCCTAAGCGAGCATCCGCCTCATTTCGACGATTTTCGTGTGCTATAGCACACCATTTTTTGGGTGATCCGGATTCCGACGTCAAAAATGCCAAATTTTTTGGTGGACGTCCGTCAAGACCTTGTCTATGCATACGGTTGGCCATCACGGATTGTCCGGCCCATTTGGAGGGTCAAACGAGCCCCGAAGCGAGCATACGCCTCATTTCGACGATTTTCGTGTGCTATAGCACACCATTTTTTGGGTGATCCGGATTCCGACGTCAAAAATGCCAAATTTTTTCGTGGACGTCCGTCAAGACCTTGTCTATGCATACGGTTGGCCATCACGGATTGTCCGGCCCATTTGGAGGGTCAAACGAGCCCCGAAGCGAGCATACGCCTCATTTCGACGATTTTCGTGTGCTATAGCACACCATTTTTTGGGTGATCCGGATTCCGGCGTCAAAAATGCCAAATTTTTTCGTGGACGTCCGTCAAGAGCTTGTCTATGCATACGGTTGGCCATCACGGATTGTCCGGACCATTTGGAGGGTCAAACGAGCCCCGAAGCGAGCATACGCCTCATTTCGACGATTTTCGTCTGCTATAGCACACCATTTTTTGGGTGATCCGGATTCCGACGTCAAAAATGCAAAATTTTTTCGTGGACGTCCGTCAAGACCTTGTCTATGCATACGGTTGGCCATCACGGATTGTCCGGCCCATTTGGAGGGTCAAACGAGCCCCGAAGCGAGCATACGCCTCATTTCGACGATTTTCGTGTGCTATAGCACACCATTTTTTGGGTGATCCGGATTCCGACGTCAAAAATGCCAAATTTTTTCGTGGACGTCCGTCAAGACCTTGTCTATGCATACGGTTGGCCATCACGGATTGTCCGGCCCATTTAGAGGGTCAAACGAGCCCCGAAGCGAGCATACGCCTCATTTCGACGATTTTCGTGTGCTATAGCACACCATTTTTTGGGTGATCCGGATTCCGACGTCAAAAATGCCAAATTTTTTCGTGGACGTCCGTCAAGACCTTGTCTATGCATACGGTTGGCCATCACGGATTTTCCGGCCCATTTGGAGGGTCAAACGAGCCCCGAAGCGAGCATACGCCTCATTTCGACGATTTTCGTGTGCTATAGCACACCATTTTTTAGGTGATCCGGATTCCGACGTCAAAAATGCCAAATTTTTTCGTGGACGTCCGTCAAGACCTTGTCTATGCATACGGTTGGCCATCACGGATTGTCCGGCCCATTTGGAGGGTCAAACGAGCCCCGAAGCGAGCATACGCCTCATTTCGACGATTTTCGTGTGCTATAGCACACCATTTTTTGGGTGATCCGGATTCCGACGTCAAAAATGCCAAATTTTTTCGTGGACGTCCGTCAAGACCTTGTCTATGCATACGGTTGGCCATCACGGATTGTCCGGCCCATTTGGAGGGTCAAACGAGCCCCGAAGCGAGCATACGCCTCATTTCGACGATTTTCGTGTGCTATAGCACACCATTTTTTGGGTGATCCGGATTCCGACGTCAAAAATGCCAAATTTTTTCGTGGACGTCCGTCAAGACCTTGTCTATGCACACGGTTGGCCATCACGGATTGTCCGGCCCATTTGGAGGGTCAAACGAGCCCCGAAGCGAGCATACGCCTCATTTCGACGATTTTCGTGTGCTATAGAACACCATTTTTTGGGTGATCCGGATTCCGACGTCAAAAATGCCAAATTTTTTCGTGGACGTCCGTCAAGACCTTGTCTATGCATACGGTTGGCCATCACGGATTGTCCGGCCCATTTGGAGGGTCAAACGAGCCCCGAAGCGAGCATCCGCCTCATTTCGACGATTTTCGTGTGCTATAGCACACCATTTTTTAGGTGATCCGGATTCCGACGTCAAAAATGCCAAATGTTTTGGTGGACGTCCGTCAAGACCTTGTCTATGCATACGGTTGGCCATCACGGATTGTCCGGCCCATTTGGAGGGTCAAACGAGCCCCGAAGCGAGCATACGCCTCATTTCGACGATTTTCGTGTGCTATAGCACACCATTTTTTGGGTGATCCGGATTCCGACGTCAAAAATGCCAAATTTTTTCGTGGACGTCCGTCAAGACCTTGTCTATGCATACGGTTGGCCATCACGGATTGTCCGGCCCATTTGGAAGGTCAAACGAGCCCCGAAGCGAGCATACGCCTCATTTCGACGATTTTCGTGTGCTAGAGCACACCATTTTTTGGGTGATCCGGATTCCGACGTCAAAAATGCCAAATTTTTTCGTGGACGTCCGTCAAGACCTTGTCTATGCATACGGTTGGCCATCACGGATTGTCCGGCCCATTTGGAGGGTCAAACGAGCCCCGAAGCGAGCATACGCCTCATTTCGACGATTTTCGTGTGCTACAGCACACCATTTTTTGGGTGATCCGGATTCCGACGTTAAAAATGCCAAATTTTTTCGTGGACGTCCGTCAAGACCTTGTCTATGCATACGGTTGGCCATCACGGATTGTCCGGCCCATTTGGAGGGTCAAACGAGCCCCGAAGCGAGCATACGCCTCATTTCGACGATTTTCGTGTGCTACAGCACACCATTTTTTGGGTGATCCGGATTCCGACGTCAAAAATGCCAAATTTTTTCGTGGACGTCCGTCAAGACCTTGTCTATGCATACGGTTGGCCATCACGGATTGTCCGGCCCATTTGGAGGGTCAAACGAGCCCCGAAGCGAGCATACGCCTCATTTCGACGATTTTCGTGTGCTACAGCACACCATTTTTTGGGTGATCCGGATTCCGACGTCAAAAATGCCAAATTTTTTCGTGGACGTCCGTCAAGACCTTGTCTATGCATACGGTTGGCCATCACGGATTGTCCGGCCCATTTGGAGGGTCAAACGAGCCCCGAAGCGAGCATACGCCTCATTTCGACGATTTTCGTGTGCTACAGCACACCATTTTTTGGGTGATCCGGATTCCGACGTCAAAAATGCCAAATTTTTTCGTGGACGTCCGTCAAGACGTTGTCTATGCATACGGTTGGCCATCACGGATTGTCCGGCTCATTTGGAGGGTCAAACGAGCCCCGAAGCGAGCATACGCCTCATTTCGACGAATTTCGTGTGCTATAGCACACCAATTTTTGGGTGATCCGGATTCCGACGTCAAAAATGCCAAATTTTTTCGTGGACGTCCGTCAAGACCTTGTCTATGCATACGGTTGGCCATCACGGATTGTCCGGCCCATTTGGAGGGTCAAACGAGCCCCGAAGCGAGCGTACGCCTCATTTCGACGATTTTCGTGTGCTATAGCACACCATTTTTTGGGTGATCCGGATTCCGACGTCAAAAATGCCAAATTATTTCGTGGACGTCCGTCAAGACCTTTTCTATGCATACGGATGGCCATCACGGATTGTCCGGCCCATTTGGAGGGTCAAACGAGCCCCGAAGCGAGCATACGCCTCATTTCGACGATTTTCGTGTGCTATAGCACACCATTTTTTGGGTGATCCGGATTCCGACGTCAAAAATGCCAAATTTTTTCGTAGACGTCCGTCAAGACCTTGTCTATGCATACGGTTTGCCATCACGGATTGTTCGGCCCATTTGGAGGGTCAAACGAGCCCCGAAGCGAGCATACGCCTCATTTCGACGATTTTCGTGTGCTATAGCACACCATTTTTTGGGTGATCCGGATTCCGACGTCAAAAATGCCAAATTTTTTCGTGGACGTCCGTCAAGACCTTGTCTATGCATACGGTTGGCCATCACGGATTGTGCGGCCCATTTGGAGGGTCAAACGAGCCCCGAAGCGAGCATACGCCTCATTTCGACGATTTTCGTGTGCTATAGCACACCATTTTTTGGGTGATCCGGATTGCGACGTCAAAAATGCCAAATTTTTTCATGGACGTCCGTCAAGACCTTGTCTATGCATACGGTTGGCCATCACGGATTGTCCGGCCCATTTGGAGGGTCAAACGAGCCCCGAAGCGAGCATACGCCTCATTTCGACGATTTTCGTGTGCTATAGCACACCATTTTTTGGGTGATCCGGATTCCGACGTCAAAAATGCCAAATTTTTTCGTGGACGTCCGTCAAGACCTTGTCTATGCATACGGTTGGCCATCACGGATTGTCCGGCCCATTTGGAGGGTCAAACGAGCCCCGAAGCGAGCATACGCCTCATTTCGACGATTTTCGTGTGCTATAGCACACCATTTTTTGGGTGATCCGGATTCCGACGTCAAAAATGCCAAATTTTTTCGTGGACGTCCGTCAAGACCTTGTCTATGCATACGGTTGGCCATTACGGATTGTCCGGCCCATTTGGAGGGTCAAACGAGCCCCGAAGCGAGCATACGCCTCATTTCGACGATTTTCGTGTGCTATAGCACACCATTTTTTGGGTGATCCGGATTCCGACGTCAAAAATGCCAAATTTTTTCGTGGACGTCCGTCAAGACCTTGTCTATGCATACGGTTGGCCATCACGGATTGTCCGGCCCATTTGGAGGGTCAAACGAGCCCCGAAGCGAGCATACGCCTCATTTCGACGATTTTCGTGTGCTATAGCACACCATTTTTTGGGTGATCCGGATTCCGACGTCAAAAATGCCAAATTTTTTCGTGGACGTCCGTCAAGACCTTGTCTATGCATACGGTTGGCCATTACGGATTGTCCGGCCCATTTGGAGGGTCAAACGAGCCCCGAAGCGAGCATACGCCTCATTTCGACGATTTTCGTGTGCTATAGCACACCATTTTTTGGGTGATCCGGATTCCGACGTCAAAAATGCAAAATTTTTTTGTGGACGTCCGTCAAGACCTTGTCTATGCATACGGTTGGACATCACGGATTGTCCGGCCCATTTGGAAGGTCAAACGAGCCCCGAAGCGAGCATACGCCTCATTTCGACGATTTTCGTGTGCTATAGCACACCATTTTTTGGGTGATCCGGATTCCGACGTCAAAAATGCCAAATTTTTTCGTGGACGTCCGTCAAGACCTTGTCTATGCATACGGTTGGCCATCACGGATTGTCCGGCCCATTTGGAGGGTCAAACGAGCCCCGAAGCGAGCATACGCCTCATTTCGACGATTTTCGTGTGCTATAGCACACCATTTTTTGGGTGATCCGGATTCCGACGTCAAAAATGCCAAATTTTTTCGAGGACGTCCGTCAAGACCTTGTCTATGCATACGGTTGGCCATCATGGATTGTCCGGCCCATTTGGAGGGTCAAAGGAGCCCCGAAGCGAGCATACGCCTCATTTCGACGATTTTCGTGTGCTATAGCACACCATTTTTTGGGTGATCCGGATTCCGACGTCAAAAATGCCAAATTTTTTCGTGGACGTCCGTCAAGACCTTGTCTATGCATACGGTTGGCCATCACGGATTGTCCGGCCCATTTGGAGGGTCAAAGGAGCCCCGAAGCGAGCATACGCCTCATTTCGACGATTTTCGTGTGCTATAGCACACCATTTTTTGGGTGATCCGGATTCCGACGTCAAAAATGCCAAATTTTTTTGTGGACGTCCGTCAAGACCTTGTCTATTCATACGGTTGGCCATCACGGATTGTCCGGCCCATTTGGAGGGTCAAACGAGCCCCGAAGCGAGCATACGCCTCATTTCGACGATTTTCGTGTGCTATAGCACACCATTTTTTGGGTGATCCGGATTCCGACGTCAAAAATGCCAAATTTTTTCGTGGACGTCCGTCAAGACCTTGTCTATGCATACGGTTGGCCATCACGGATTGTCCGGCCCATTTGGAGGGTCAAACGAGCCCCGAAGCGAGCATACGCCTCATTTCGACGATTTTCGTGTGCTATAGCACACCATTTTTTGGGTGATCCGGATTCCGACGTCAAAAATGCCAAATTTTTTCATGGACGTCCGTCAAGACCTTGTCAATGCATACGGTTGGCCATCACGGATTGTCCGGCCCATTTGGAGGGTCAAACGAGCCCGAAGCGAGCATACGCCTCATTTCGACGATTTTCGTGTGCTATAGCACACCATTTTTTGGGTGATCCGGATTCCGACGTCAAAAATGCCAAATTTTTTCGTGGACGTCCGTCAAGACCTTGTCTATGCATACGGTTGGCCATCACGGATTGTCCGGCCCATTTGGAGGGTCAAACGCGCCCCAAAGCGAGCATACGCCTCATTTCGACGATTTTCGTGTGCTATAGCACACCATTTTTTGGGTGATCCGGATTCCGACGTCAAAAATGCCAAATTTTTTCGTGGACGTCCGTCAAGACCTTGTCTATGCATACGGTTGGCCATCACGGATTGTCCGGCCCATTTGGAGGGTCAAACGAGCCCCGAAGCGAGCATACGCCTCATTTCGACGATTTTCGTGTGCTATAACACACCATTTTTTGGGTGATCCGGATTCCGACGTCAAAAATGCCAAATTTTTTCGTGGACGTCCGTCAAGACCTTGTCTATGCATACGGTTGTCCATCACGGATTGTCCGGCCCATTTGGAGGGTCAAACGCGCCCCGAAGCGAGCATACGCCTCATTTCGACGATTTTCGTGTGCTATAGCACACCATTTTTTGGGTGATCCGGATTCCGACGTCAAAAATGCCAAATTTTTTCGTGGACGTCCGTCAAGACCTTGTCTATGCATACGGTTGGCCATCACGGATTGTCCGGCCCATTTGGAGGGTCAAACGCGCCCCGAAGCGAGCATACGCCTCATTTCGACGATTTTCGTGTGCTATAGCACACCATTTTTTGGGTGATCCGGATTCCGACGTCAAAAATGCCAAATTTTTTCGTGGACGTCCGTCAAGACCTTGTCTATGCATACGGTTGGCCATCACGGATTGTCCGGCCCATTTGGAGGGTCAAACGAGCCCCGAAGTGAGCATACACCTCATTTCGACGATTTTCGTGTGCTATAGCACACCATTTTTTGGGTGATCCGGATTCCGACGTCAAAAATGCCAAATTTTTTTGTGGACGTCCGTCAAGACCTTGTCTATGCATACGGTTGGCCATCACGGATTGTCCGGCCCATTTGGAGGGTCAAACGCGCCCCGAAGCGAGCATACGCCTCATTTCGACGATTTTCGTGTGCTATAGCACACCATTTTTTGGATGATCCGGATTCCGACGTCAAAAATGCCAAATTTTTTCGTGGACGTCCGTCAAGACCTTGTCTATGCATACGGTTGGCCATCACGGATTGTCCGGCCCATTTAGAGGGTCAAACACGCCCCGAAGCGAGCATACGCCTCATTTCGACGATTTTCGTGTGCTATAGCACACCATTTTTTGGGTGATCCGGATTCCGACGTCAAAAATGCCAAATTTTTTCGTGGACGTCCGTCAAGACCTTGTCTATGCATACGGTTGGCCATCACGGATTGTCCGGCCCATTTGGAGGGTCAAACGCGCCCCGAAGCGAGCATACGCCTCATTTCGACGATTTTCGTGTGCTATAGCACACCATTTTTTGGGTGATCCGGATTCCGACGTCAAAAATGCCAAATTTTTTCGTGGACGTCCGTCAAGACCTTGTTTATGCATACGGTTGGCCATCGCGGATTGTCCGGCCCATTTAGAGGGTCAAACGCGCCCCGAAGCGAGCATACGCCTCATTTCGACGATTTTCATGTGCTATAGCACACCATTTTTTGGGTGATCCGGATTCCGACGTCAAAAATGCCAAATTTTTTCGTGGACGTCCGTCAAGACCTTGTCTATGCATACGGTTGGCCATCACGGATTGTCCGGCCCATTTGGAGGGTCAAACGAGCTCCGAAGCGAGCATACGCCTCATTTCAACGATTTTCGTGTGCTATAGCACACCATTTTTTGGGTGATCCGGATTCCGACGTCAAAAATGCCAAATTTTTTCGTGGACGTCCGTCAAGACCTTGTCTATGCATACAGTTGGCCATCACGGATTGTTCGGCCCATTTGGAGGGTCAAACGAACCCCGAAGCGAGCATACGCCTCATTTCGACGATTTTCGTGTGCTATAGCACACCATTTTTTGGGTGATCCGGATTCCGACGTCAAAAATGTCAAATTTTTTCGTGGACGTCCGTCAAGACCTTGTCTATGCATACGGTTGGCCATCACGGATTGTCCGGCCCATTTGGAGGGTCAAACGAGCCCCGAAGCGAGCATACGCCTCATTTCGACGATTTTCGTGTGCTATAGCACACCATTTTTTGGGTGATCCGGATTCCGACGTCAAAAATGCCAAATGTTTTCGTGGACGTCCGTCAAGACCTTGTCTATGCATACGGTTGGCCATCACGGATTGTCCGGCCCATTTGGAGGGTCAAACGTGCCCCGAAGCGAGCATACGCCTCATTTCGACGATTTTCGTGTGCTATAGCACACCATTTTTTGGGTGATCCGGATTCCGACGTCAAAAATGCCAAATTTTTTCATGGACGTCCGTCAAGACCTTGTCTATGCATACGGTTGGCCATCACAGATTGTCCGGTCCATTTGGAGGGTCAAACGAGCCCCGAAGCGAGCATACGCCTCATTTCGACGATTTTCGTGTGCTATAGAACACGATTTTTTGGGTGATCCGGATTCCGATGTCAAAAATGCCAAATTTTTTCGTGGACGTCCGTCAAGACCTTGTCTATGCATACGGTTGGCCATCACGGATTTTCCGGCCCATTTGGAGGGTGAAACGCATCCCGAAGCGAGCATACGCCTCATTTCGACGATTTTCGTGTGCTATAGCACACCATTTTTTGGGTGATCCGGATTCCGACGTCAAAAATGCCAAATTTTTTCGTGGACGTCCGTCAAGACCTTGTCTATGCATACGGTTGGCCATCACGGATTGTCCGGCCCATTTGGAGGGTCAAACGAGCCCCGAAGCGAGCATACGCCTCATTTCGACGATTTTCGTGTGCTATAGCACACCATTTTTTGGGTGATCCGGCTTCCGACGTCAAAAATGCCAAATTTTTTCGTGGACGTCCGTCAAGACCTTGTCTATACATACGGTTGGCCATCACGGATTGTCCGGCCCATTTGGAGGGTCAAACGAGCCCCGAAGCGAGCATACGCCTCATTTCGACGATTTTCGTGTGCTACAGCACACCATTTTTTGGGTGATACGGATTCCGACGTCAAAAATGCCAAATTTTTTCGTGGACGTCCGTCAAGACCTTGTCTGTGCATACGGTTGGCCATCACGGATTGTCCGGCCCATTTGGAGGGTCAAACGAGCCCCGAAGCGAGCATACGCCTCATTTCGACGATTTTCGTGTGCTACAGCACACCATTTTTTGGGTGATCCGGATTCCGACGTCAAAAATGCCAAATTTTTTCGTGGACGTCCGTCAAGACCTTGTCTGTGCATACGGTTGGCCATCACGGATTGTCCGGCCCATTTGGAGGGTCAAACGAGCCCCGAAGCGAGCATACGCCTCATTTCGACGATTTTCGTGTGCTACAGCACACCATTTTTTGGGTGATCCGGATTCCGACGTCAAAAATGCCAAATTTTTTCGTGGACGTCCGTCAAGACCTTGTCTGTGCATACGGTTGGCCATCACGGATTGTCCGGCCCATTTGGAGGGTCAAACGAGCCCCGAAGCGAGCATACGCCTCATTTCGACGATTTTCGTGTGCTACAGCACACCATTTTTTGGGTGATCCGGATTCCGACGTCAAAAATGCCAAATTTTTTCGTGGACGTCCGTCAAGACCTTGTCTGTGCATACGGTTGGCCATCACGGATTGTCCGGCCCATTTGGAGGGTCAAACGAGCCCCGAAGCGAGCATACGCCTCATTTCGACAATTTTCGTGTGCTACAGCACACCATTTTTTGGGTGATCCGGATTCCGACGTCAAAAATGCCAAATTTTTTCGTGGACGTCCTTCGAGACCTTGTCTATGCATACGGTTGGCAATCACGGATTGTCCGGCCCATTTGGAGGGTCAAACGAGCCCCGAAGCGAGCATACGCCTTATTTCGACGATTTTCGTGTGCTACAGCACACCATTTTTTGGGTGATCCGGATTCCGACGTCAAAAATGCCAAATTTTTTCGTGGACGTCCATCAAGACCTGGTCTATGCATACGGTTGGCCATCACGGATTGTCCGGCCCATTTGGAGGGTCAAACGAGCCCCGAAGCGAGCATACGCCTCATTTCGACGATTTTCGTGTGCTATAGCACACCATTTTTGGGTGATCCGGATTCCGACGTCAAAAATGCCAAATTTTTTCGTGGACGTCCGTCAAGACCTTGTCTATGCATACGGTTGGCCATCACGGATTGTCCGGCCCATTTGGAGGGTCAAACGAGCCCCGAAGCGAGCATACGCCTCATTTTTACGATTTTTGTGTGCTATAGCACGCCATTTTTTGGGTGATCCGGATTCTGACGTCAAAAATGCCAAATTTTTTCGTGGACGTCCGTCAAGACCTTGTCTATGCATACGGTTGGCCATCACGGATTGTCCGGTGCATTTGGAGGGTCAAAAGAGCCCCGAAGCGAGCATACGCCTCATTTCGACGATTTTCGTGTGCTATAGCACACAATTTTTTGGGTGATCCGGATTCCGACGTCAAAAATGCCAAATGTTTTCGTGGACGTCCGTCAAGACCTTGTCTGTGCATACGGTTGGCCATCACGGATTGTCCGGCCCATTTGGAGGGTCAAACGAGCCCCGAAGCGAGCATACGCCTCATTTCGACGATTTTCGTGTGCTACAGCACACCATTTTTTGGGTGATCCGGATTCCGACGTCAAAAATGCCAAATTTTTTCGTGGACGTCCGTCAAGACCTTGTCTATGCATACGGTTGGCCATCACGGATTGTCCGGCCCATTTGGAGGGTCAAACGAGCCCCGAAGCGAGCATACGCCTCATTTTGACGATTTTCGTGTGCTATAGCACACCATTTTTTGGGTGATCCGGATTCCGACGTAAAAAATGCCAAATTTTTTCGTGGACGTCCGTCAAGACCTTGTCTATGCATAAGGTTGGCCATCACGGATTATCCGGCCCATTTGGAGGGTCAAACGAGCCCCGAAGCGAGCATACGCCTCATTTCGACGATTTTCGTGTGCTATAGCACACCATTTTTTGGGTGATCCGGATTCCGACGTTAAAAATGCCAAATTTTTTCGTGGACGTCCGTCAAGACCTTGTCTATGCATACGGTTGGCCATCACGGATTGTCCGGCCCATTTGGAGGGTCAAACGAGCCCCGAAGCGAGCATACGCCTCATTTCGACGATCTTCGTGTGCTACAGCACACCATTTTTTGGGTGATCCGGATTCCGACGTCAAAAATGCCAAATTTTTTCGTGGACGTCCGTCAAGACCTTGTCTATGCATACGGTTGGCCATCACGGATTGTCCGGCCCATTTGGAGGGTCAAATGAGCCCCGAAGCGAGCATACGCCTCATTTCGATGATTTTCGTGTGCTATAGCACACCATTTTTTGGGTGATCCGGATTCCGACGTCAAAAATTCCAAATTTTTTCGTGGACGTCCGTCAAGACCTTGTCTATGCATACGGTTGGCCATCACGGATTGTCCGGCCCATTTGGAGGGTCAAACGAGCCCCGAAGAGAGCATACGCCTCATTTCGACGATTTTCGTGTGCTACAGCACACCATTTTTTGGGTGATCCGAATTCCGACGTCAAAAATGCCAAATTTTTTCGTGGACGTCCGTCAAGACCTTGTCTATGCATACGGTTGGCCATCACGGATTGTCCGGCCCATTTGGAGGGTCAAACGAGCCCCGAAGCGAGCATACGCCTCATTTCGACGATTTTCGTGTGCTATAGCACACCATTTTTCGGGTGATCCGGATTCCGACGTCAAAAATGCCAAATTTTTTCGTGGACGTCCGTCAACACCTTGTCTATGCATACGGTTGGCCATCACGGATTGTCCGGCCCATTTGGAGGGTCAAACGAGCCCCGAAGCGAGCATACGCCTCATTTCGACGATTTTCGTGTGCTATAGCACACCATTTTTTGGGTGATCCGGATTCGGACGTCAAAAATGCCAAATTTTTTCGTGGACGTCCGTCAAGACCTTGTCTATGCATACGGTTGGCCATCACGGATTGTCCGGCCCAATTGGAGGGTCAAACGAGCCCCGAAGCGAGCATACGCCTCATTTCGACGATTTTTCGTGTGCTATAGCACACCATTTTTTGGGTGATCCGGATTCCAACGTCAAAAATGCCAAATTTTTTCGTGGACGTCCGTCAAGACCTTGTCTATGCATACGGTTGGCCATCACGGATTGTCCGGCCTATTTGGAGGGTCAAACGAGCCCCGAAGCGAGCATACGCCTCATTTCGACGATTTTCGTGTGCTATAGCACACCATTTTTTGGGTGATCCGGATTCCGACGTCAAAAATGCCAAATTTTTTCGTGGATGTCCGTCAAGACCTTGTCTATGCATACGGTTGGCCATCACGGATTGTCCGGCCCATTTGGAGGGTCAAACGAGCCCCGAAGCGAGCATACACCTCGTTTCGACGATTTTCGTGTGCTATAGCACACCATTTTTTGGGTGATCCGGATTCCGACGTCAAAAATGCCAAATTTTTTCATGGACGTCCGTCAAGACCTTGTCTATGCATACGGTTGGCCATCACGGATTGTCCGGCCCATTTGGAGGGTCAAACGAGCCCCGATGCGAGCATACGCCTCATTTCGACGATTTTCGTGTGCTATAGCACACCATTTTTTGGGTGATCCGGATTCGGACGTCAAAAATGCCAAATTTTTTCGTGGACGTCCGTCAAGACCTTGTCTATGCATACGGTTGGCCATCACGGATTGTCCGGCCCATTTGGAGGGTCAAACGTGCCCCGAAGCGAGCATACGCCTCATTTCGACGATTTTCGTGTGCTATAGCACACCATTTTTTGGGTGATCCGGATTCCGACGTCAAAAATGCCAAATTTTTTCGTGGACGTCCGTCAAGACCTTGTCTATGCATATGGTTGGCCATCACGGATTGTCCGGCCCATTTGGAGGGTCAAACGAGCCCCGAAGCGAGCATACGCCTCATTTCGACGATTTTCGTGTGCTATAGCACACCATTTTTTGGGTGATCCGGATTCCGACGTCAAAAATGCCAAATTTTTTCGTGGACGTCCGTCAAGACCTTGTCTATGCATACGGTTGGCCATCACGGATTGTCCGGCCCATTTGGAGGGTCAAACGAGCCCCGAAGCGAGCATACGCCTCATTTCGACGATTTTCGTGTGCTACAACACACCATTTTTTGGGTGATCCGGATTCCGACGTCAAAAATGCCAAATTTTTTTGTGGACGTCCGTCAAGACCTTGTCTATGCATACGGTTGGCTATCACGGATTGTCCGGCCCATTTGGAGGGTCAAACGAGCCCCGAAGCGAGCATACGCCTCATTTCAACGATTTTCGTGTGCTATAGCACACCATTTTTTGGGTGATCCGGATTCCGACGTCAAAAATGCCAAATTTTTTCGTGGACGTCCGTCAAGACCTTGTCTATGCATACGGTTGGCCATAACGGATTGTCCGGCCCATTTGGAGGGTCAAACGCGCCCCGAAGCGAGCATACGCCTCATTTCGACGATTTTCGTGTGCTACAGCACACCATTTTTTGGGTGATCCGGATTCTGACGTCAAAAATGCCAAATTTTTTCGTGGACGTCCGTCAAGACCTTGTCTATGCATACGGTTGGCCATCACGGATTGTCCGGCCCATTTGGAGGGTCAAACGAGCCCCGAAGCGAGCATACGCCTCATTTCAACGATTTTCGTGTGCTATAGCACACCATTTTTTGGGTGATCCGGATTCCGACGTCAAAAATGCCAAATTTTTTCGTGGACGTCCGTCAAGACCTTGTCTATGCATACGGTTGGCCATAACGGATTGTCCGGCCCATTTGGAGGGTCAAACGCGCCCCGAAGCGAGCATACGCCTCATTTCGACGATTTTCGTGTGCTACAGCACACCATTTTTTGGGTGATCCGGATTCTGACGTCAAAAATGCCAAATTTTTTCGTGGACGTCCGTCAAGACCTTGTCTATGCATACGGTTGGCCATCACGGATTGTCCGGCCCATTTGGAGGGTCAAACGAGCCCCGAAGCGAGCATACGCCTCATTTCGACGATTTTCGTGTGCTATAGCACACCATTTTTTGGGTGATCCGGATTCCAACGTCAAAAATGCCAAATTTTTTCGTGGACGTCCGTCAAGACCTTGTCTATGCATACGGTTGGCCATCACGGATTGTCCGGCCCATTTGGAGGGTCAAACGAGCCCCGAAGCGAGCATACGCCTCATTTCGACGATTTTCGTGTGCTATAGCACACCATTTTTTGGGTGATCCGGATTCCAACGTCAAAAATGCCAAATTTTTTCGTGGACGTCCGTCAAGACCTTGTCTATGCATACGGTTGGCCATCACGGATTGTCCGGCCCATTTGGAGGGTCAAACGAGCCCCGAAGCGAGCATACGCCTCATTTCGACGATTTTCGTGTGCTATAGCACACCATTTTTTGGGTGATCCGGATTCCGACGTCAAAAATGCCAAATTTTTTCGTGGACGTCCGTCAAGACCTTGTCTATGCATACGGTTGGCCATCACGGATTGTCCGGCCCATTTGGAGGGTCAAACGAGCCCCGAAGCGAGCATACGCCTCATTTCGACGATTTTCGTGTGCTATAGCACACCATTTTTTGGGTGATCCGGATTCCGACGTCAAAAATGCCAAATTTTTTCGTGGACGTCCGTCAAGACCTTGTCTATGCATACGGTTGGCCATCACGGATTGTCCGGCCCATTTGGAGGGTCAAACGAGCCCCGAAGCGAGCATACGCCTCATTTCGACGATTTTCGTGTGCTATAGCAGACCATTTTTTGGGTGATCCGGATTTCGACGTCAAAAATGTCAAATTTTTTCGTGGACGTCCGTCAAGACCTTGTCTATGCATACGGTTGGCCCTCACGGATTGTCCGGCCCATTTGGAGGGTCAAACGAGCCCCGAAGCGAGCATACGCCTCATTTCGACGATTTTCGTGTGCTATAGCACACCATTTTTTGGGTGATCCGGATTCCGACGTCAAAAATGCCAAATTTTTTCGTGGACGTCCGCCAAGACCTTGTCTATGAATACGGTTGGCCATCACGGATTGTCCGGCCCATTTGGAGGGTCAAACGAGCCCCGAAGCGAGCATACGCCTCATTTCGACGATTTTCGTGTGCTACAGCACACCATTTTTTGGGTGATCCGGATTCCGACGTCAAAAATGCCAAATTTTTTCGTGGACGTCCGTCAAGACCTTGTCTATGCATACGGTTGGCCATCACGGATTGTCCGGCCCATTTGGAGGGTCAAACGAGCCCCGAAGCGAGCATACGCCTCATTTCGATGATTTTCGTGTGCTATAGCACACCATTTTTTGGGTGATCCGGATTCCGACGTCAAAAATTCCAAATTTTTTCGTGGACGTCCGTCAAGACCTTGTCTATGCATACGGTTGGCCATCACGGATTGTCCGGCCCATTTGGAGGGTCAAACGAGCCCCGAAGTGAGCATACGCCTCATTTCGACGATTTTCGTGTGCTACAGCACACCATTTTTTGGGTGATCCGAATTCCGACGTCAAAAATGCCAAATTTTTTCGTGGACGTCCGTCAAGACCTTGTCTATGCATACGGTTGGCCATCACGGATTGTCCGGCCCATTTGGAGGGTCAAACGAGCCCCGAAGCGAGCATACGCCTCATTTCGACGATTTTCGTGTGCTATAGCACACCATTTTTTGGGTGATCCGGATTCCGACGTCAAAAATGCCAAATTTTTTCGTGGACGTCCGTCAACACCTTGTCTATGCATACGGTTGGCCATCACGGATTGTCCGGCCCATTTGGAGGGTCAAACGAGCCCCGAAGCGAGCATACGCCTCATTTCGACGATTTTCGTGTGCTATAGCACACCATTTTTTGGGTGATCCGGATTCGGACGTCAAAAATGCCAAATTTTTTCGTGGACGTCCGTCAAGACCTTGTCTATGCATACGGTTGGCCATCACGGATTGTCCGGCCCATTTGGAGGGTCAAACGAGCCCCGAAGCGAGCATACGCCTCATTTCGACGATTTTCGTGTGCTATAGCACACCATTTTTTGGGTGATCCGGATTCCAACGTCAAAAATGCCAAATTTTTTCGTGGACGTCCGTCAAGACCTTGTCTATGCATACGGTTGGCCATCACGGATTGTCCGGCCCATTTGGAGGGTCAAACGAGCCCCGAAGCGAGCATACGCCTCATTTCGACGATTTTCGTGTGCTATAGCACACCATTTTTTGGGTGATCCGGATTCCGACGTCAAAAATGCCAAATTTTTTCGTGGATGTCCGTCAAGACCTTGTCTATGCATACGGTTGGCCATCACGGATTGTCCGGCCCATTTGGAGGGTCAAACGAGCCCCGAAGCGAGCATACGCCTCGTTTCGACGATTTTCGTGTGCTATAGCACACCATTTTTTGGGTGATCCGGATTCCGACGTCAAAAATGCCAAATTTTTTCATGGACGTCCGTCAAGACCTTGTCTATGCATACGGTTGGCCATCACGGATTGTCCGGCCCATTTGGAGGGTCAAACGAGCCCCGATGCGAGCATACGCCTCATTTCGACGATTTTCGTGTGCTATAGCACACCATTTTTTGGGTGATCCGGATTCGGACGTCAAAAATGCCAAATTTTTTCGTGGACGTCCGTCAAGACCTTGTCTATGCATACGGTTGGCCATCACGGATTGTCCGGCCCATTTGGAGGGTCAAACGTGCCCCGAAGCGAGCATACGCCTCATTTCGACGATTTTCGTGTGCTATAGCACACCATTTTTTGGGTGATCCGGATTCCGACGTCAAAAATGCCAAATTTTTTCGTGGACGTCCGTCAAGACCTTGTCTATGCATATGGTTGGCCATCACGGATTGTCCGGCCCATTTGGAGGGTCAAACGAGCCCCGAAGCGAGCATACGCCTTATTTCGACGATTTTCGTGTGCTATAGCACACCATTTTTTGGGTGATCCGGATTCCGACGTCAAAAATGCCAAATTTTTTCGTGGACGTCCGTCAAGACCTTGTCTATGCATACGGTTGGCCATCACGGATTGTCCGGCCCATTTGGAGGGTCAAACGAGCCCCGAAGCGAGCATACGCCTCATTTCGACGATTTTCGTGTGCTACAACACACCATTTTTTGGGTGATCCGGATTCCGACGTCAAAAATGCCAAATTTTTTCGTAGACGTCCGTCAAGACCTTGTCTATGCATACGGTTGGCCATCACGGATTGTCCGGCCCATTTGGAGGGTCAAACGAGCCCCGAAGCGAGCATACGCCTCATTTCAACGATTTTCGTGTGCTATAGCACACCATTTTTTGGGTGATCCGGATTCCGACGTCAAAAATGCCAAATTTTTTCGTGGACGTCCGTCAAGACCTTGTCTATGCATATGGTTGGCCATAACGGATTGTCCGGCCCATTTGGAGGGTCAAACGCGCCCCGAAGCGAGCATACGCCTCATTTCGACGATTTTCGTGTGCTACAGCACACCATTTTTTGGGTGATCCGGATTCTGACGTCAAAAATGCCAAATTTTTTCGTGGACGTCCGTCAAGACCTTGTCTATGCATACGGTTGGCCATCACGGATTGTCCGGCCCATTTGGAGGGTCAAACGAGCCCCGAAGCGAGCATACGCCTCATTTCGACGATTTTCGTGTGCTATAGCACACCATTTTTTGGGTGATCCGGATTCCAACGTCAAAAATGCCAAATTTTTTCGTGGACGTCCGTCAAGACCTTGTCTATGCATACGGTTGGCCATCACGGATTGTCCGGCCCATTTGGAGGGTCAAACGAGCCCCGAAGCGAGCATACGCCTCATTTCGACGATTTTCGTGTGCTATAGCACACCATTTTTTGGGTGATCCGGATTCCGACGTCAAAAATGCCAAATTTTTTCGTGGACGTCCGTCAAGACCTTGTCTATGCATACGGTTGGCCATCACGGATTGTCCGGCCCATTTGGAGGGTCAAACGAGCCCCGAAGCGAGCATACGCCTCGTTTCGACGATTTTCGTGTGGTATAGCACACCATTTTTTGGGTGATCCGGATTCCGACGTCAAAAATGCCAAATTTTTTCGTGGACGTCCGTCAAGACCTTGTCTATGCATACGGTTGGCCATCACGGATTGTCCGGCCCATTTGGAGGGTCAAACGAGCCCCGAAGCGAGCATACGCCTCATTTCGACGATTTTCGTGTTCTATATCACACCATTTTTTGGGTGATCCGGATTCCGACGTCAAAAATGCCAAATTTTTTCGTGGACGTCCGTCAAGACCTTGTCTATGCATACGGTTGGCCATCACGGATTGTCCGGCCCATTTGGAGGGTCAAACGAGCCCCGAAGCGAGCATACGCCTCATTTCGACGATTTTCGTGTGCTATAGCACACCATTTTTTGGGTGATCCGGATTCCGACGTCAAAAATGCCAAATTTTTTCGTGGACGTCCGTAAAGACCTTGTCTATGCATACGGTTGGCCATCACGGATTGTCCGGCCCATTTGGAGGGTCAAACGAGCCCCGATGCGAGCATACGCCTCATTTCGACGATTTTCGTGTGCTATAGCACACCATTTTTTGGGTGATCCGGATTCCGACGTCAAAAATGCCAAATTTTTTATTGGACGTCCGTCAAGACCTTGTCTATGCATACGGTTGGCCATCACGGATTGTCCGGCCCATTTGGAGGGTCAAACGAGCCCCGAAGCGAGCATACGCCTCGTTTCGACGATTTTCGTGTGCTATAGCACACCATTTTTTGGGTGATCCGGATTCCGACGTCAAAAATGCCAAATTTTTTCGTGGACGTCCGTCAAGACCTTGTCTATGCATACGGTTGGCCATCACGGATTGTCCGGCCCATTTGGAGGGTCAAACGAGCCCCGATGCGAGCATACGCCTCATTTCGACGATTTTCGTGTGCTATAGCACACCATTTTTTGGGTGATCCGGATTCGGACGTCAAAAATGCCAAATTTTTTCGTGGACGTCCGTCAAGACCTTGTCTATGCATACGGTTGGCCATCACGGATTGTCCGGCCCATTTGGAGGGTCAAACGAGCCCCGAAGCGAGCATACGCCTCATTTCGACGATTTTCGTGTGCTATTGCACACCATTTTTTGGGTGATCCGGATTCCGACGTCAAAAATGCCAAATGTTTTCGTGGACGTCCGCCAAGACCTTGTCTATGCATACGGTTGGCCATCACGGATTGTCCGGCCCATTTGGAGGGTCAAACGAGCCCCGAAGCGAGCATACGCCTCATTTCGACGATTTTCGTGTGCTATAGCACACCATTTTTTGGGTGATCCGGATTCCGACGTCAAAAATGCCAAATTTTTTCGTGGACGTCCGTCAAGACCTTGTCTATGCATACGGTTGGCCCTCACGGATTGTCCGGCCCATTTGGAGGGTCAAACGAGCCCCGAAGCGAGCATACGCCTCATTTCGACGATTTTCGTGTGCTATAGCACACCATTTTTGGGGTGATCCGGATTCCGACGTCAAAAATGCCAAATTTTTTCATGGACGTCCCTCAAGACCTTGTCTATGCATACGGTTGGCCATCACGGATTTTCCGGCCCATTTGGAGGGTCAAACGAGCCCCGAAGCGAGCATACGCCTCATTTCGACGATTTTCGTGTGCTATAGCACACCATTTTTTGGGTGATCCGGAATCCGACGTCAAAAATGCCAAATTTTTTCGTGGACGTCCGTCAAGACCTTGTCTATGCATACGGTTGGCCATCACGGATTGTCCGGCCCATTTGGAGGGTCAAACGAGCCCCGAAGCGAGCATACGCCTCATTTCGACGATTTTCGTGTGCTATAGCACACCATTTTTTGGGTGATCCGGATTCCGACGTCAAAAATGCCAAATTTTTTCGTGGACGTCCGTCAAGACCTTGTCTATGCATACGGTTGGCCATCACGGATTGTCCGGCCCATTTGGAGGGTCAAACGAGCCCCGAAGCGAGCATACGCCTCATTTCGACGATTTTCGTGTGCTATAGCACACCATTTTTTGGGTGATCCGGATTCCGACGTCAAAAATGCCAAATTTTTTCGTGGACGTCCGTCAAGACCTTGTATATGCATACGGTTGGCCATCACGGATTGTCCGGTCCATTTGGAGGGTCAAACGAGCCCCGAAGCGAGCATACGCCTCATTTCGACGATTTTCGTGTGCTATAGCACACCATTTTTTGGGTGATCCGGATTCCGACGGCAAAAATGCCAAATTTTTTCGTGGACGTCCGCCAAGACCTTGTCTATGAATACGGTTGGCCATCACGGATTGTCCGGCCCATTTGGAGGGTCAAACGAGCCCCGAAGCGAGCATACGCCTCATTTCGACGATTTTCGTGTGCTATAGCACACCATTTTTTGGGTGATCCGGATTCCGACGTCAAAAATGCCAAATTTTTTCGTGGACGTCCGTCAAGACCTTGTCTATGCATACGGTTGGCCCTCACGGATTGTCCGGCCCATTTGGAGGGTCAAACGAGCCCCGAAGCGAGCATACGCCTCATTTCGACGATTTTCGTGTGCTATAGCACACCATTTTTTCGGTGATCCGGATTCCGACGTCAAAAATGCCAAATTTTTTCGTGGACGTCCGTCAAGACCTTGTCTATGAATACGGTTGGCCATCACGGATTGTCCGGCCCATTTGGAGGGTCAAACGAGCCCCGAAGCGAGCATACGCCTCATTTCGACGATTTTCGTGTGCTATAGCACACCATTTTTTGGGTGATCCGGATTCCGACGTCAAAAATGCCAAATTTTTTCGTGGACGTCCATCAAGACCTTGTCTATGCATACGGTTGGCCATCACGGATTGTCCGTCCCATTTGGAGGGTCAAACGAGCCCCGAAGCGAGCATACGCCTCATTTCGACGATTTTCGTGTGCTATAGCACACCATTTTTTGGTTGATCCGGATTCCGACGTCAAAAATGCCAAATTTTTTCGTGGACGTCCGTCAAGACCTTGTCTATGCATATGGTTGGCCATCACGGATTGTCCGGCCCATTTGGAGGGTCAAACGAGCCCCGAAGCGAGCATACGCCTCATTTCGACGATTTTCGTGTGCTATAGCACACCATTTTTTGGGTGATCCGGATTCCGACGTCAAAAATGCCAAATTTTTTCGTGGACGTCCGTCAAGACCTTGTCTATGCATACGGTTGGCCATCACGGATTGTCCGGCCCATTTGGAGGGTCAAACGAGCCCCGAAGCGAGCATACGCCTCATTTCGACGATTTTCGTGTGCTATAAAAATGCCAAATTTTTTCGTGGACGTCCGTCAAGACCTTGTCTATGCATACGGTTGGCCATCACGGATTGTCCGGCCCATTTGGAGGGTCAAACGAGCCCCGAAGCGAGCATACGCCTCATTTCGACGATTTTCGTGTGCTATAGCACACCATTTTTTGGGTGATCCGGATTCCGACGTCAAAAATGCCAAATTTTTTCGTGGACGTCCGTCAAGACCTTGTCTATGCATACGGTTGGCCATCACGGATTGTCCGGCCCATTTGGAGGGTCAAACGAGCCCCGATGCGAGCATACGCCTCATTTCGACGATTTTCGTGTGCTATAGCACACCATTTTTTGGGTGATCCGGATTCGGACGTCAAAAATGCCAAATTTTTTCGTGGACGTCCGTCAAGACCTTGTCTATGCATATGGTTGGCCATCACGGATTGTCCGGCCCATTTGGAGGGTCAAACGAGCCCCGAAGCGAGCATACGCCTTATTTCGACGATTTTCGTGTGCTATAGCACACCATTTTTTGGGTGATCCGGATTCCGACGTCAAAAATGCCAAATGTTTTCGTGGACGTCCGCCAAGACCTTGTCTATGCATACGGTTGGCCATCACGGATTGTCCGGCCCATTTGGAGGGTCAAACGAGCCCCGAAGCGAGCATACGCCTCATTTCGACGATTTTCGTGTGCTATAGCACACCATTTTTTGGGTGATCCGGATTCCGACGTCAAAAATGCCAAATTTTTTCGTGGACGTCCGTCAAGACCTTGTCTATGCATACGGTTGGCCCTCACGGATTGTCCGGCCCATTTGGAGGGTCAAACGAGCCCCGAAGCGAGCATACGCCTCATTTCGACGATTTTCGTGTGCTATAGCACACCATTTTTTGGGTGATCCGGATTTCGACGTCAAAAATGCCAAATTTTTTCATGGACGTCCCTCAAGACCTTGTCTATGCATACGGTTGGCCATCACGGATTTTCCGGCCCATTTGGAGGGTCAAACGAGCCCCGAAGCGAGCATACGCCTCATTTCGACGATTTTCGTGTGCTATAGCACACCATTTTTTGGGTGATCCGGAATCCGACGTCAAAAATGCCAAATTTTTTCGTGGACGTTCGTCAAGACCTTGTCTATGCATACGGTTGGCCATCACGGATTGTCCGGCCCATTTGGAGGGTCAAACGAGCCCCGAAGCGAGCATACGCCTCATTTCGACGATTTTCGTGTGCTATAGCACACCATTTTTTGGTTGATCCGGATTCCGACGTCAAAAATGCCAAATTTTTTCGTGGACGTCCGTCAAGACCTTGTCTATGCATACGGTTGGCGATCACGGATTGTCCGGCCCATTTGGAGGGTCAAACGAGCCCCGAAGCGAGCATACGCCTCATTTCGACGATTTTCGTGTGCTATAGCACACCATTTTTTGGGTGATCCGGATTCCGACGTCAAAAATGCCAAATTTTTTCGTGGACGTCCGTCAAGACCTTGTCTATGCATGCGGTTGGCCATCACGGATTGTCCGGCCCATTTGAAGGGTCAAACGAGCCCCAAAGCGAGCATACGCCTCATTTCGACGATTTTCGTGTGCTATAGCACACCATTTTTTGGGTGATCCGGATTCCGACGTCAAAAATGCCAAATTTTTTCGTGGACGTCCGCCAAGACCTTGTCTATGCATACGGTTGGCCATCACGGATTGTCCGGCCCATTTGGAGGGTCAAACGAGCCCCGAAGCGAGCATACGCCTCATTTCGACGATTTTCGTGTGCTATAGCACACCATTTTTTGGGTGATCCGGATTCCGACGTCAAAAATGCCAAATTTTTTCGTGGACGTCCGTCAAGACCTTGTCTATGCATACGGTTGGCCATCACGGATTGTCCGGCCCATTTGGAGGGTCAAACGAGCCCCGAAGCGAGCATACGCCTCATTTCGACGATTTTCGTGTGCTATAGCACACCATTTTTTGGGTGATCCGGATTCCGACGTCAAAAATGCCAAATTTTTTCGTGGACATCCGTCAAGACCTTGTCTATGCATACGGTTGGCCATCACGGATTGTCCGGCCCATTTGGAGGGTCAAACGAGCCCCGAAGCGAGCATACGCCTCATTTCGACGATTTTCGTGTGCTATAGCACACCATTTTTTGGGTGATCCGGATTCCGACGTCAAAAATGCCAAATTTTTTTGTGGACGTCCGTCAAGACCTTGTCTATGCATAGGGTTGGCCATCACGGATTGTCCGGCCAATTTGGAGGGTCAAACGAGCCCCGAAGCGAGCATACGCCTCATTTCGACGATTTTCGTGTGCTATAGCACACCATTTTTTGGGTGATCCGGATTCCAATGTCAAAAATGCCAAATTTTTTCGTGGACATCCGTCAAGACCTTGTCTATGAATATGGTTGGCCATCACGGATTGTCCGGCCCATTTGGAGGGTCAAACGAGCCCCGAAGCGAGCATACGCCTCATTTCGACGATTTTCGTATGCTATAGCACACCATTTTTTGGGTGATCCGGATTCCGACGTCAAAAATGCCAAATTTATTCGTGGACATCCGTCAAGACCTTGTCTATGCATACGGTTGGCCATCACGGATTGTCCGTCCCATTTGGAGGGTCAAACGAGCCCCGAAGCGAGCATACGCCTCATTTCGACGATTTTCGTGTGCTATAGCACACCATTTTTTGGGTGATCCGGATTCCGACGTCAAAAATGCCAAATTTTTTCGTGGACGTCCGTCAAGACCTTGTCTATGCATACGGTTGGCCATCACGGATTGTCCGGCCCATTTGGAGGGTCAAACGAGCCCCGAAGCGAGCATACGCCTCATTTCGACGATTTTCGTGTGCTATAGCACACCATTTTTTGGGTGATCCGGATTCCGACGTCAAAAATGCCAAATTTTTTCGTGGACGTCCGTCAAGACCTTATCTATGCATACGGTTGGCCATCACGGATTGTCCGGCCCATTTGGAGGGTCAAACGAGCCCCGAAGCGAGCATACGCCTCATTTCGACGATTTTCGTGTGCTATAAAAATGCCAAATTTTTTCGTGGACGTCCGTCAAGACCTTGTCTATGCATACGGTTGGCCATCACGGATTGTCCGGCCCATTTGGAGGGTCAAACGAGCCCCGAAGCGAGCATACGCCTCATTTCGACGATTTTCGTGTGCTATAGCACACCATTTTTTGGGTGATCCGGATTCTGACATCAAAAATGCCAAATATTTTCGTGGACGTCCGTCAAGACCTTGTCTATGCATACGGTTGGCCATCACGGATTGTCCGGCCCATTTGGAGGGTCAAACGAGCCCCGAAGCGAGCATACGCCTGTTTTCGACGATTTTCGTGTGCTATAGCACACCATTTTTTGGGTGATCCGGATTCCAAAGTCAAATATGCCAAATTTTTTCGTGGACGTCCGTCAAGACCTTGTCTATGCATACGGTTGGCCATCACGGATTGTCCGGCCCATTTGGAGGGTCAAACGAGCCCCGAAGCGAGCATACGCCTCATTTCGACGATTTTCGTGTGCTATAAAAATGCCAAATTTTTTCGTGGACGTCCGTCAAGACCTTGTCTATGCATACGGTTGGCCATCACGGATTGTCCGGCCCATTTGGAGGGTCAAACGAGCCCCGAAGCGAGCATACGCCTCATTTCGACGATTTTCGTGTGCTATAGCACACCATTTTTTGGGTGATCCGGATTCTGACATCAAAAATGCCAAATATTTTCGTGGACGTCCGTCAAGACCTTGTCTATGCATACGGTTGGCCATCACGGATTGTCCGGCCCATTTGGAGGGTCAAACGAGCCCCGAAGCGAGCATACGCCCGTTTTCGACGATTTTCGTGTGCTATAGCACACCATTTTTTGGGTGATCCGGATTCCAACGTCAAATATGCCAAATTTTTTCGTGGACGTCCGTCAAGACCTTGTCTATGCATACGGTTGGCCATCACGGATTGTCCGGCCCATTTGGAGGGTCAAACGAGCCCCGAAGCGAGCATACGCCTCATTTCGACGATTTTCGTGTGCTATAAAAATGCCAAATTTTTTCGTGGACGTCCGTCAAGACCTTGTCTATGCATACGGTTGGCCATCACGGATTGTCCGGCCCATTTGGAGGGTCAAACGAGCCCCGAAGCGAGCATACGCCTCATTTCGACGATTTTCGTGTGCTATTGCACACCATTTTTTGGGTGATCCGGATTCCGACGTCAAAAATGCCAAATGTTTTCGTGGACGTCCGCCAAGACCTTGTCTATGCATACGGTTGGCCATCACGGATTGTCCGGCCCATTTGGAGGGTCAAACGAGCCCCGAAGCGAGCATACGCCTCATTTCGACGATTTTCGTGTGCTATAGCACACCATTTTTTGGGTGATCCGGATTCCGACGTCAAAAATGCCAAATTTTTTCGTGGACGTCCGTCAAGACCTTGTCTATGCATACGGTTGGCCCTCACGGATTGTCCGGCCCATTTGGAGGGTCAAACGAGCCCCGAAGCGAGCATACGCCTCATTTCGACGATTTTCGTGTGCTATAGCACACCATTTTTGGGGTGATCCGGATTCCGACGTCAAAAATGCCAAATTTTTTCATGGACGTCCCTCAAGACCTTGTCTATGCATACGGTTGGCCATCACGGATTTTCCGGCCCATTTGGAGGGTCAAACGAGCCCCGAAGCGAGCATACGCCTCATTTCGACGATTTTCGTGTGCTATAGCACACCATTTTTTGGGTGATCCGGAATCCGACGTCAAAAATGCCAAATTTTTTCGTGGACGTCCGTCAAGACCTTGTCTATGCATACGGTTGGCCATCACGGATTGTCCGGCCCATTTGGAGGGTCAAACGAGCCCCGAAGCGAGCATACGCCTCATTTCGACGATTTTCGTGTGCTATAGCACACCATTTTTTGGGTGATCCGGATTCCGACGTCAAAAATGCCAAATTTTTTCGTGGACGTCCGTCAAGACCTTGTCTATGCATACGGTTGGCCATCACGGATTGTCCGGCCCATTTGGAGGGTCAAACGAGCCCCGAAGCGAGCATACGCCTCATTTCGACGATTTTCGTGTGCTATAGCACACCATTTTTTGGGTGATCCGGATTCCGACGTCAAAAATGCCAAATTTTTTCGTGGACGTCCGTCAAGACCTTGTATATGCATACGGTTGGCCATCACGGATTGTCCGGTCCATTTGGAGGGTCAAACGAGCCCCGAAGCGAGCATACGCCTCATTTCGACGATTTTCGTGTGCTATAGCACACCATTTTTTGGGTGATCCGGATTCCGACGGCAAAAATGCCAAATTTTTTCGTGGACGTCCGCCAAGACCTTGTCTATGAATACGGTTGGCCATCACGGATTGTCCGGCCCATTTGGAGGGTCAAACGAGCCCCGAAGCGAGCATACGCCTCATTTCGACGATTTTCGTGTGCTATAGCACACCATTTTTTGGGTGATCCGGATTCCGACGTCAAAAATGCCAAATTTTTTCGTGGACGTCCGCCAAGACCTTGTCTATGAATACGGTTGGCCATCACGGATTGTCCGGCCCATTTGGAGGGTCAAACGAGCCCCGAAGCGAGCATACGCCTCATTTCGACGATTTTCGTGTGCTATAGCACACCATTTTTTGGGTGATCCGGAATCCGACGTCAAAAATGCCAAATTTTTTCGTGGACGTCCGTCAAGACCTTGTCTATGCATACGGTTGGCCATCACGGATTGTCCGGCCCATTTGGAGGGTCAAACGAGCCCCGAAGCGAGCATACGCCTCATTTCGACGATTTTCGTGTGCTATAGCACACCATTTTTTGGGTGATCCGGATTCCGACGTCAAAAATGCCAAATTTTTTCGTGGACGTCCGTCAAGACCTTGTCTATGCATACGGTTGGCCATCACGGATTGTCCGGCCCATTTGGAGGGTCAAACGAGCCCCGAAGCGAGCATACGCCTCATTTCGACGATTTTCGTGTGCTATAGCACACCATTTTTTGGGTGATCCGGATTCCGACGTCAAAAATGCCAAATTTTTTCGTGGACGTCCGTCAAGACCTTGTATATGCATACGGTTGGCCATCACGGATTGTCCGGTCCATTTGGAGGGTCAAACGAGCCCCGAAGCGAGCATACGCCTCATTTCGACGATTTTCGTGTGCTATAGCACACCATTTTTTGGGTGATCCGGATTCCGACGGCAAAAATGCCAAATTTTTTCGTGGACGTCCGCCAAGACCTTGTCTATGAATACGGTTGGCCATCACGGATTGTCCGGCCCATTTGGAGGGTCAAACGAGCCCCGAAGCGAGCATACGCCTCATTTCGACGATTTTCGTGTGCTATAGCACACCATTTTTTGGGTGATCCGGATTCCGACGTCAAAAATGCCAAATTTTTTCGTGGACGTCCGTCAAGACCTTGTCTATGCATACGGTTGGCCCTCACGGATTGTCCGGCCCATTTGGAGGGTCAAACGAGCCCCGAAGCGAGCATACGCCTCATTTCGACGATTTTCGTGTGCTATAGCACACCATTTTTTCGGTGATCCGGATTCCGACGTCAAAAATGCCAAATTTTTTCGTGGACGTCCGTCAAGACCTTGTCTATGAATACGGTTGGCCATCACGGATTGTCCGGCCCATTTGGAGGGTCAAACGAGCCCCGAAGCGAGCATACGCCTCATTTCGACGATTTTCGTGTGCTATAGCACACCATTTTTTGGGTGATCCGGATTCCGACGTCAAAAATGCCAAATTTTTTCGTGGACGTCCATCAAGACCTTGTCTATGCATACGGTTGGCCATCACGGATTGTCCGTCCCATTTGGAGGGTCAAACGAGCCCCGAAGCGAGCATACGCCTCATTTCGACGATTTTCGTGTGCTATAGCACACCATTTTTTGGTTGATCCGGATTCCGACGTCAAAAATGCCAAATTTTTTCGTGGACGTCCGTCAAGACCTTGTCTATGCATATGGTTGGCCATCACGGATTGTCCGGCCCATTTGGAGGGTCAAACGAGCCCCGAAGCGAGCATACGCCTCATTTCGACGATTTTCGTGTGCTATAGCACACCATTTTTTGGGTGATCCGGATTCCGACGTCAAAAATGCCAAATTTTTTCGTGGACGTCCGTCAAGACCTTGTCTATGCATACGGTTGGCCATCACGGATTGTCCGGCCCATTTGGAGGGTCAAACGAGCCCCGAAGCGAGCATACGCCTCATTTCGACGATTTTCGTGTGCTATAAAAATGCCAAATTTTTTCGTGGACGTCCGTCAAGACCTTGTCTATGCATACGGTTGGCCATCACGGATTGTCCGGCCCATTTGGAGGGTCAAACGAGCCCCGAAGCGAGCATACGCCTCATTTCGACGATTTTCGTGTGCTATAGCACACCATTTTTTGGGTGATCCGGATTCCGACGTCAAAAATGCCAAATTTTTTCGTGGACGTCCGTCAAGACCTTGTCTATGCATACGGTTGGCCATCACGGATTGTCCGGCCCATTTGGAGGGTCAAACGAGCCCCGATGCGAGCATACGCCTCATTTCGACGATTTTCGTGTGCTATAGCACACCATTTTTTGGGTGATCCGGATTCGGACGTCAAAAATGCCAAATTTTTTCGTGGACGTCCGTCAAGACCTTGTCTATGCATATGGTTGGCCATCACGGATTGTCCGGCCCATTTGGAGGGTCAAACGAGCCCCGAAGCGAGCATACGCCTTATTTCGACGATTTTCGTGTGCTATAGCACACCATTTTTTGGGTGATCCGGATTCCGACGTCAAAAATGCCAAATGTTTTCGTGGACGTCCGCCAAGACCTTGTCTATGCATACGGTTGGCCATCACGGATTGTCCGGCCCATTTGGAGGGTCAAACGAGCCCCGAAGCGAGCATACGCCTCATTTCGACGATTTTCGTGTGCTATAGCACACCATTTTTTGGGTGATCCGGATTCCGACGTCAAAAATGCCAAATTTTTTCGTGGACGTCCGTCAAGACCTTGTCTATGCATACGGTTGGCCCTCACGGATTGTCCGGCCCATTTGGAGGGTCAAACGAGCCCCGAAGCGAGCATACGCCTCATTTCGACGATTTTCGTGTGCTATAGCACACCATTTTTTGGGTGATCCGGATTTCGACGTCAAAAATGCCAAATTTTTTCATGGACGTCCCTCAAGACCTTGTCTATGCATACGGTTGGCCATCACGGATTTTCCGGCCCATTTGGAGGGTCAAACGAGCCCCGAAGCGAGCATACGCCTCATTTCGACGATTTTCGTGTGCTATAGCACACCATTTTTTGGGTGATCCGGAATCCGACGTCAAAAATGCCAAATTTTTTCGTGGACGTTCGTCAAGACCTTGTCTATGCATACGGTTGGCCATCACGGATTGTCCGGCCCATTTGGAGGGTCAAACGAGCCCCGAAGCGAGCATACGCCTCATTTCGACGATTTTCGTGTGCTATAGCACACCATTTTTTGGTTGATCCGGATTCCGACGTCAAAAATGCCAAATTTTTTCGTGGACGTCCGTCAAGACCTTGTCTATGCATACGGTTGGCGATCACGGATTGTCCGGCCCATTTGGAGGGTCAAACGAGCCCCGAAGCGAGCATACGCCTCATTTCGACGATTTTCGTGTGCTATAGCACACCATTTTTTGGGTGATCCGGATTCCGACGTCAAAAATGCCAAATTTTTTCGTGGACGTCCGTCAAGACCTTGTCTATGCATGCGGTTGGCCATCACGGATTGTCCGGCCCATTTGAAGGGTCAAACGAGCCCCAAAGCGAGCATACGCCTCATTTCGACGATTTTCGTGTGCTATAGCACACCATTTTTTGGGTGATCCGGATTCCGACGTCAAAAATGCCAAATTTTTTCGTGGACGTCCGCCAAGACCTTGTCTATGCATACGGTTGGCCATCACGGATTGTCCGGCCCATTTGGAGGGTCAAACGAGCCCCGAAGCGAGCATACGCCTCATTTCGACGATTTTCGTGTGCTATAGCACACCATTTTTTGGGTGATCCGGATTCCGACGTCAAAAATGCCAAATTTTTTCGTGGACGTCCGTCAAGACCTTGTCTATGCATACGGTTGGCCATCACGGATTGTCCGGCCCATTTGGAGGGTCAAACGAGCCCCGAAGCGAGCATACGCCTCATTTCGACGATTTTCGTGTGCTATAGCACACCATTTTTTGGGTGATCCGGATTCCGACGTCAAAAATGCCAAATTTTTTCGTGGACATCCGTCAAGACCTTGTCTATGCATACGGTTGGCCATCACGGATTGTCCGGCCCATTTGGAGGGTCAAACGAGCCCCGAAGCGAGCATACGCCTCATTTCGACGATTTTCGTGTGCTATAGCACACCATTTTTTGGGTGATCCGGATTCCGACGTCAAAAATGCCAAATTTTTTTGTGGACGTCCGTCAAGACCTTGTCTATGCATAGGGTTGGCCATCACGGATTGTCCGGCCAATTTGGAGGGTCAAACGAGCCCCGAAGCGAGCATACGCCTCATTTCGACGATTTTCGTGTGCTATAGCACACCATTTTTTGGGTGATCCGGATTCCAATGTCAAAAATGCCAAATTTTTTCGTGGACATCCGTCAAGACCTTGTCTATGAATATGGTTGGCCATCACGGATTGTCCGGCCCATTTGGAGGGTCAAACGAGCCCCGAAGCGAGCATACGCCTCATTTCGACGATTTTCGTATGCTATAGCACACCATTTTTTGGGTGATCCGGATTCCGACGTCAAAAATGCCAAATTTATTCGTGGACATCCGTCAAGACCTTGTCTATGCATACGGTTGGCCATCACGGATTGTCCGTCCCATTTGGAGGGTCAAACGAGCCCCGAAGCGAGCATACGCCTCATTTCGACGATTTTCGTGTGCTATAGCACACCATTTTTTGGGTGATCCGGATTCCGACGTCAAAAATGCCAAATTTTTTCGTGGACGTCCGTCAAGACCTTGTCTATGCATACGGTTGGCCATCACGGATTGTCCGGCCCATTTGGAGGGTCAAACGAGCCCCGAAGCGAGCATACGCCTCATTTCGACGATTTTCGTGTGCTATAGCACACCATTTTTTGGGTGATCCGGATTCCGACGTCAAAAATGCCAAATTTTTTCGTGGACGTCCGTCAAGACCTTATCTATGCATACGGTTGGCCATCACGGATTGTCCGGCCCATTTGGAGGGTCAAACGAGCCCCGAAGCGAGCATACGCCTCATTTCGACGATTTTCGTGTGCTATAAAAATGCCAAATTTTTTCGTGGACGTCCGTCAAGACCTTGTCTATGCATACGGTTGGCCATCACGGATTGTCCGGCCCATTTGGAGGGTCAAACGAGCCCCGAAGCGAGCATACGCCTCATTTCGACGATTTTCGTGTGCTATAGCACACCATTTTTTGGGTGATCCGGATTCTGACATCAAAAATGCCAAATATTTTCGTGGACGTCCGTCAAGACCTTGTCTATGCATACGGTTGGCCATCACGGATTGTCCGGCCCATTTGGAGGGTCAAACGAGCCCCGAAGCGAGCATACGCCTGTTTTCGACGATTTTCGTGTGCTATAGCACACCATTTTTTGGGTGATCCGGATTCCAAAGTCAAATATGCCAAATTTTTTCGTGGACGTCCGTCAAGACCTTGTCTATGCATACGGTTGGCCATCACGGATTGTCCGGCCCATTTGGAGGGTCAAACGAGCCCCGAAGCGAGCATACGCCTCATTTCGACGATTTTCGTGTGCTATAAAAATGCCAAATTTTTTCGTGGACGTCCGTCAAGACCTTGTCTATGCATACGGTTGGCCATCACGGATTGTCCGGCCCATTTGGAGGGTCAAACGAGCCCCGAAGCGAGCATACGCCTCATTTCGACGATTTTCGTGTGCTATAGCACACCATTTTTTGGGTGATCCGGATTCTGACATCAAAAATGCCAAATATTTTCGTGGACGTCCGTCAAGACCTTGTCTATGCATACGGTTGGCCATCACGGATTGTCCGGCCCATTTGGAGGGTCAAACGAGCCCCGAAGCGAGCATACGCCCGTTTTCGACGATTTTCGTGTGCTATAGCACACCATTTTTTGGGTGATCCGGATTCCAACGTCAAATATGCCAAATTTTTTCGTGGACGTCCGTCAAGACCTTGTCTATGCATACGGTTGGCCATCACGGATTGTCCGGCCCATTTGGAGGGTCAAACGAGCCCCGAAGCGAGCATACGCCTCATTTCGACGATTTTCGTGTGCTATAAAAATGCCAAATTTTTTCGTGGACGTCCGTCAAGACCTTGTCTATGCATACGGTTGGCCATCACGGATTGTCCGGCCCATTTGGAGGGTCAAACGAGCCCCGAAGCGAGCATACGCCTCATTTCGACGATTTTCGTGTGCTATAGCACACCATTTTTTGGGTGATCCGGATTCTGACATCAAAAATGCCAAATATTTTCGTGGACGTCCGTCAAGACCTTGTCTATGCATACGGTTGGCCATCACGGATTGTCCGGCCCATTTGGAGGGTAAAACGAGCCCCGAAGCGAGCATACGCCTCATTTCGACGATTTTCGTGTGCTATAGCACACCATTTTTTGGGTGATCCGGATTCTGACATCAAAAATGCCAAATTTTTTCGTGGACGTCCGCCAAGACCTTGTCTATGCATACGGTTGGCCATCACAGATTGTCCGTCCCATTTGGAGGGTCAAACGAGCCCCGAAGCGAGCATACGCCTCATTTCGACGATTTTCGTGTGCTATAGCACACCATTTTTTGGGTGATCCGGATTCCGACGTCAAAAATGCCAAATTTTTTCGTGGACGTCCGTCAAGACCTTGTCTATGCATACGGTTGGCCATCACGGATTGTCCGGCCCATTTGGAGGGTCAAACGAGCCCCGAAGCGAGCATACGCCTCATTTCGACGATTTTCGTGTGCTATAGCACACCATTTTTTGGGTGATCCGGATTCCGACGTCAAAAATGCCAAATTTTTTCGTGGATGTCCGTCAAGACCTTGTCTATGCATACGGTTGGCCATCACGGATTGTCCGGCCCATTTGAAGGGTCAAACGAGCCCCGAAGCGAGCATACGCCTCATTTCGACGATTTTCGTGTGCTATAGCACACCATTTTTTGGGTGATCCGGATTCCGACGTCAAAAATGCCAAATTTTTTCGTGGACGTCCGCCAAGACCTTGTCTATGCATACGGTTGGCCATCACGGATTGTCCGGCCCATTTGGAGGGTCAAACGAGCCCCGAAGCGAGCATACGCCTCATTTCGACGATTTTCGTGTGCTATTGCACACCATTTTTTGGGTGATCCGGATTCCGACGTCAAAAATGCCAAATTTTTTCGTGGACGTCCGTCAAGACCTTGTCTATGCATACGGTTGGCCATCACGGATTGTCCGGCCCATTTGGAGGGTCAAACGAGCCCCGAAGCGAGCATACGCCTCATTTCGACGATTTTCGTGTGCTATAGCACACCATTTTTTGGGTGATCCGGATTCCGACGTCAAAAATGCCAAATTTTTTTGTGGACGTCCGTCAAGACCTTGTCTATGCATAGGGTTGGCCATCACGGATTGTCCGGCCAATTTGGAGGGTCAAACGAGCCCCGAAGCGAGCATACGCCTCATTTCGACGATTTTCGTGTGCTATAGCACACCATTTTTTGGGTGATCCGGATTCCGACGTCAAAAATGCCAAATTTTTTCGTGGACGTCCGTCAAGACCTTGTCTATGAATACGGTTGGCCATCACGGATTGTCCGGCCCATTTGGAGGGTCAAACGAGCCCCGAAGCGAGCATACGCCTCATTTCGACGATTTTCGTGTGCTATAAAAATGCCAAATTTTTTCGTGGACGTCCGTCAAGACCTTGTCTATGCATACGGTTGGCCATCACGGATTGTCCGGCCCATTTGGAGGGTCAAACGAGCCCCGAAGCGAGCATACGCCTCATTTCGACGATTTTCGTGTGCTATAGCACACCATTTTTTGGGTGATCCGGATTCTGACATCAAAAATGCCAAATATTTTCGTGGACGTCCGTCAAGACCTTGTCTATGCATACGGTTGGCCATCACGGATTGTCCGGCCCATTTGGAGGGTAAAACGAGCCCCGAAGCGAGCATACGCCTCATTTCGACGATTTTCGTGTGCTATAGCACACCATTTTTTGGGTGATCCGGATTCTGACGTCAAAAATGCCAATTTTTTTCGTGGACGTCCGCCAAGACCTTGTCTATGCATACGGTTGGCCATCACGGATTGTCCGTCCCATTTGGAGGGTCAAACGAGCCCCGAAGCGAGCATACGCCTCATTTCGACGATTTTCGTGTGCTATAGCACACCAATTTTTGGGTGATCCGGATTCCGACGTCAAAAATGCCAAATTTTTTCGTGGACGTCCGTCAAGACCTTGTCTATGCATACGGTTGGCCATCACGGATTGTCCGGCCCATTTGGAGGGTCAAACGAGCCCCGAAGCGAGCATACGCCTCATTTCGACGATTTTCGTGTGCTATAGCACACCATTTTTTGGGTGATCCGGATTCCGACGTCAAAAATGCCAAATTTTTTCGTGGACGTCCGTCAAGACCTTGTCTATGCATACGGTTGGCCATCACGGATTGTCCGGCCCATTTGAAGGGTCAAACGAGCCCCGAAGCGAGCATACGCCTCATTTCGACGATTTTCGTGTGCTATAGCACACCATTTTTTGGGTGATCCGGATTCCGACGTCAAAAATGCCAAATTTTTTCATGGACGTCCGCCAAGACCTTGTCTATGCATACGGTTGGCCATCACGGATTGTCCGGCCCATTTGGAGGGTCAAACGAGCCCCGAAGCGAGCATACGCCTCATTTCGACGATTTTCGTGTGCTATAGCACACCATTTTTTGGGTGATCCGGATTCCGACGTCAAAAATGCCAAATTTTTTCGTGGACGTCCGTCAAGACCTTGTCTATGCATACGGTTGGCCATCACGGATTGTCCGGCCCATTTGGAGGGTCAAACGAGCCCCGAAGCGAGCATACGCCTCATTTCGACGATTTTCGTGTGCTATAGCACACCATTTTTTGGGTGATCCGGATTCCGACGTCAAAAATGCCAAATTTTTTTGTGGACGTCCGTCAAGACCTTGTCTATGCATAGGGTTGGCCATCACGGATTGTCCGGCCAATTTGGAGGGTCAAACGAGCCCCGAAGCAAGCATACGCCTCATTTCGACGATTTTCGTGTGCTATAGCACACCATTTTTTGGGTGATCCGGATTCCGACGTCAAAAATGCCAAATTTTTTCGTGGACGTCCGTCAAGACCTTGTCTATGAATACGGTTGGCCATCACGGATTGTCCGGCCCATTTGGAGGGTCAAACGAGCCCCGAAGCGAGCATACGCCTCATTTCGACGATTTTCGTGTGCTATAAAAATGCCAAATTTTTTTGTGGACGTCCGTCAAGACCTTGTCTATGCATACGGTTGGCCATCACGGATTGTCCGGCCCATTTGGAGGGTCAAACGAGCCCCGAAGCGAGCTACGCCTCATTTCGACGATTTTCGTGTGCTATAGCACACCATTTTTTGGGTGATCCGGATTCTGACATCAAAAATGCCAAATATTTTCGTGGACGTCCGTCAAGACCTTGTCTATGCATACGGTTGGCCATCACGGATTGTCCGGCCCATTTGGAGGGTCAAACGAGCCCCGAAGCGAGCATACGCCTCATTTCGACGATTTTCGTGTGCTATAGCACACCATTTTTTGGGTGATCCGGATTCCGACGTCAAAAATGCCAAATTTTTTCGTGGACGTCCGTCAAGACCTTGTCTATGCATACGGTTGGCCAACACGGATTGTCCGGCCCATTTGGAGGGTCAAACGAGCCCCGAAGCGAGCATACGCCTCATTTCGACGATTTTCGTGTGCTATAGCACACCATTTTTTGGGTGATCCGGATTCCGACGTCAAAAATGCCAAATTTTTTCGTGGACGTCCGTCAAGACCTTGTCTATGCATACGGTTGGCCATCACGGATTGTCCGGCCCATTTGGAGGGTCAAACGAGCCCCGAAGCGAGCATACGCCTCATTTCGACGATTTTCGTGTGCTATAGCACACCATTTTTTGGGTGATCCGGATTCCGACGTCAAAAATGCCAAATTTTTTCGTGGACATCCGTCAAGACCTTGTCTATGCATACGGTTGGCCATCACGGATTGTCCGGCCCATTTGGAGGGTCAAACGAGCCCCGAAGCGAGCATACGCCTCATTTCGACGATTTTCGTGTGCTATAGCACACCATTTTTTGGGTGATCCGGATTCCGACGTCAAAAATGCCAAATTTTTTCGTGGACGTCCGTCAAGACCTTGTCTATGCATACGGTTGGCCATCACGGATTGTCCGGCCCATTTGGAGGGTCAAACGAGCCCCGAAGCGAGCATACGCCTCATTTCGACGATTTTCGTGTGCTATAGCACACCATTTTTTGGGTGATCCGGATTCCGACGTCAAAAATGCCAAATTTTTTCGTGGACGTCCGTCAAGACCTTGTCTATGCATACGGTTGGCCATCACGGATTGTTCGGCCCATTTGGAGGGTCAAACGAGCCCCGAAGCGAGCATACGCCTCATTTCGACGATTTTCGTGTGCTGTAGCACACCATTTTTTGGGTGATCCGGATTCCGACGTCAAAAATGCCAAATTTTTTCGTGGACGTCCGTCAAGACCTTGTCTATGCATACGGTTGGACATCACGGATTGTCCGGCCCATTTGGAGGGTCAAACGAGCCCCGAAGCGAGCATACGCCTCATTTCGACGATTTTCGTGTGCTATAGCACACCATTTTTTGGGTGATCCGGATTCAGACGTCAAAAATGCAAAATTTTTTCGTGGACGTCCGTCAAGACCTTGTCTATGCATACGGTTGGCCATCACGGATTGTCCGGCCCATTTGGAGGGTCAAACGAGCCCCGAAGCGAGCATACGCCTCATTTCGACGATTTTCGTGTGCTATAGCACACCATTTTTTGGGTGATCCGGATTCCGACGTCAAAAATGCCAAATTTTTTCGTGGACGTCCGTCAAGACCTTGTCTATGAATACGGTTGGCCATCACGGATTGTCCGGCCCATTTGGAGGGTCAAACGAGCCCCGAAGCGAGCATACGCCTCATTTCGACGATTTTCGTGTGCTATAGCACACCATTTTTTGGGTGATCCGGATTCCGACGTCAAAAATGCCAAATTTTTTCGTGGACGTCCGTCAAGACCTTGTCTATGCATACGGTTGGCCATCACGGATTGTCCGGCCCATTTGGAGGGTCAAACGAGCCCCGAAGCGAGCATACGCCTCATTTCGACGATTTTCGTGTGCTGTAGCACACCATTTTTTGGGTGATCCGGATTCCGACGTCAAAAATGCCAAATTTTTTCGTGGACGTCCGTCAAGACCTTGTCTATGCATACGGTTGGACATCACGGATTGTCCGGCCCATTTGGAGGGTCAAACGAGCCCCGAAGCGAGCATACGCCTCATTTCGACGATTTTCGTGTGCTATAGCACACCATTTTTTGGGTGATCCGGATTCCGACGTCAAAAATGCCAAATTTTTTTGTGGACGTCCGTCAAGACCTTGTCTATGCATAGGGTTGGCCATCACGGATTGTCCGGCCAATTTGGAGGGTCAAACGAGCCCCGAAGCGAGCATACGCCTCATTTCGACGATTTTCGTGTGCTATAGCACACCATTTTTTGGGTGATCCGGATTCCGACGTCAAAAATGCCAAATTTTTTCGTGGACGTCCGTCAAGACCTTGTCTATGAATACGGTTGGCCATCACGGATTGTCCGGCCCATTTGGAGGGTCAAACGAGCCCCGAAGCGAGCATACGCCTCATTTCGACGATTTTCGTGTGCTATAAAAATGCCAAATTTTTTTGTGGACGTCCGTCAAGACCTTGTCTATGCATACGGTTGGCCATCACGGATTGTCCGGCCCATTTGGAGGGTCAAACGAGCCCCGAAGCGAGCTACGCCTCATTTCGACGATTTTCGTGTGCTATAGCACACCATTTTTTGGGTGATCCGGATTCTAACATCAAAAATGCCAAATATTTTCGTGGACGTCCGTCAAGACCTTGTCTATGCATACGGTTGGCCATCACGGATTGTCCGGCCCATTTGGAGGGTCAAACGAGCCCCGAAGCGAGCATACGCCTCATTTCGACGATTTTCGTGTGCTATAGCACACCATTTTTTGGGTGATCCGGATTCCGACGTCAAAAATGCCAAATTTTTTCGTGGACGTCCGTCAAGACCTTGTCTATGCATACGGTTGGCCAACACGGATTGTCCGGCCCATTTGGAGGGTCAAACGAGCCCCGAAGCGAGCATACGCCTCATTTCGACGATTTTCGTGTGCTATAGCAAACCATTTTTTGGGTGATCCGGATTCCGACGTCAAAAATGCCAAATTTTTTCGTGGACG